>NC_134408.1:73496958-73749458 GCF_038048845.1 Mixophyes fleayi
ACAGTTCAGCACTTCTCCGGCTGTCATTTATGACAGTCGAAGAAGAGCTGAACTGCTGCGCTTGCGCAGCAGTTCAGTGCCGGCTAACAGTTCCTCCCAAGCACCTTTGCGGACCGCTTCACGCCTGGAAGAGGTAAGTATAAAATTATATCATTTTTTATTCATTTATTAGTGTCCTAAAAAATGTTTTGATGCAATTCTGAGGCCATAAGAGTCAATGGGGGCATTACTGTGGCATAAAAGATATTGGGGGCAACTGTGGCATACTATGTGTTTCTGGGGCAACTGTGGCATATTATGTGTTTCTGGGGGCAACTGTGGCATATTATGTGTTTCTGAGGGCAACTGTGGCATATTATGTGTTTCTGGGGGCAACTGTGGCATATTATGTGTTTCTGGGGCAACTGTGGCAAGGTATGAATTGGGGGCACAACTATGTGGCATAAGATGAATTGGGTGCACAATTATGAGGTATGATGTGAACTGGGGCACTACTGTGCGGCATAACTTTTTTTTTTTTGCTGGTTCCTTACTGTTAATATGATATTAGCCTCATAAAATGAGAAATATATATATATATATAGCCGCAGAGAGGGGAGGGGGCGGCTACAAATTCTCTTTGGCCTGCTTGGTGGCCCGAGTCCTCTCTGGAGACCTAATTTTGAAAAAAAAAAAAATATTTTAAAAGTACTTTTTTTTAAAAAAATGTATTGAGTGCAGGTGGATCGGTAGTGGCTAAATCCCCTTCAGCTCAGATACCTTCAGACGCCAGGTCATGTGACTGCAGTGGTCACATGGTACTCGGCGGGCTGCTGGATATCTTCCCATGCTGTGCAGTGGAGAATAAGGTAAGAAGAAGGTGTGCTGGAGAGGGGGCATGTGTGACAAAAGGTGATGGAGAGGGGCATGTGTCACTAAAGGTGCTGGGCAGAGGGAGGCACGTGTGATTAAAGCATGTGGGCAGAGGGGACATATGTGAGCAAAGCTGCTGAGCAAGGGGGCATGTGTGAGTAATGCATTTTTCTGTAAGAGGGTGGCCTGGTGCTTTTCACCTGCTAGACATGCCCCCAATGATGTACTGCCACACCCCCAATTGTACGACCACTTGCATGGTTTGCGGCGGCACAACATTTTTTTAACCATGCTTAACTATAAGGGAGGACCCATGGAGATGCTGTACTGGGGCCATGAATTTCTCTAGGCAGACCTGTATGTATGTATGTATGTATGTGTGTTTTATATATATATATATATATATATATATATATATATATATATATACACACACACACACCTGGCACACCTGGGCTTGACTAGATTTTAGCCGGCACTCCGATAGAAAAAGGTTGCCAACCCCTGATCTAGAATAACAAGCACGCATCGTGTTATTTCCACAGGTTAGGGAGGGCCAATTCCACCTATATTTTTCCAAGGTCATGCGTCGTAGAGCTATAAGCAGGGGGTTTTCTTCCACACATAAGGCTTCATTATGGATATCACTTTAATCATCAGTCTCTTTGGGAGCCGAAATGGTAACATGTGAAACATCATCTTTGGGAGTAGTACCATTTTGAACCCTGAGATCTTACCTAACCAAGAGACTTCATACCACAGCCATGATACTGTCAAAACTGAGATCTGCTTCAAAAGTAGGGAAACATTCTTATCAATGGCTGTATCTAAATGTGGAGTAATTTGAATGCCTAAATAGGGGATGTGACAGGATGGCCCGCCTATGCCACCCTGTCTGTTGTTGCTGGGGACCGGCTGAGCTTACTATGTCACCGTCCCTTTCGTTATTCCGAATACGCCCCTCCTGCCACAGTGGGAGGAGCCTGCTGCCACCACTGAGTTCCTTCTATGGCACTCAGAACCACGTTCCTTTTGGGTAACTGACGCTGCTAATATACCTCGTTGCTGGTGTACCTGGGCTGTTACTCCTGACCTCTTGCTATAGATCAGGGTTGCTGTGGATGGATCCCCCCCTGGCCTATCACACTAACCAGGGCTGCATGGGTAGCAGGCAGAGCGGTGGTACTGGAAAAGCTTGGGTCCAAACCTCAGACAGACGGAGATCGGATTAGATTTTGGGTCCAATCTGCAGATCACAGGAATACAGCAATATTGAAGATGTTTTCAAGCAGGTCTTGAAGAAAGATGTTTATTTGCTCTCACTGGTTAAAGGTCCCAGTGATCAGGTCAGTTGAAATCAGAAGAATACAATACATGCTCAAACAGCTCATCTTTTATACAGTTCGGACACAGACTATTTTTAGCATCAGGATGTATTCTATTTACACAAACCTGGATTTACATGCATTGGAAAGCCAGCCATATTTACACTTATATATGAAATTCTAGAAACGCTGTGATGTGCTGCATCTGGTTTTCAGATGCAGAGAATCCTGGAGCCAGTCTTAATTAAAAGTTCCTGCCTTCAATGTTGGACCTTCCCACATCAAAAGATCTAATTAACATGGGGCCTTTTATCAGACCGTTCAGAATACATATTCAGACAGAACAACAAAAACAAGCCAGTTTCCCACATCACAATACACAGCAGACTTTCTAAACAAAGACCCATTGTATCAGATATATACATTAGAAATAAGGTATTTCCTTTAGCAAGGGTAAACAGAAAAACCACATTTTCTACCCTGGTTTTAGAGATAACGATTTCCTATCTCATAAAATACACAATAGCAATAATAAGTGCATTGACAATTATATAAATAAGCGGCCTGCACTATTTCCTTTAAATAAATTTATACCAAAAGTTAT
Organism: Mixophyes fleayi; assembly: GCF_038048845.1. Classification (NCBI taxonomy): domain Eukaryota; kingdom Metazoa; phylum Chordata; class Amphibia; order Anura; family Limnodynastidae; genus Mixophyes; species Mixophyes fleayi. The sequence continues at coordinate 73,499,740 of NC_134408.1, forward strand.
TTATCAGTGATCCAGTAGGGGAGGTTCGAGGATTTCCATGTGTAGGCGAACTTGTCCTTCAGACTCTTCAATCTCACAGTGAAAATGTTTATAGGTAGGGCCTCTGTTTTAGATGTGTTTAGTTTGTAAAGGGAGGCTCTACTCAACCAAGATAGGGTTTTATGGACATGTGGCAGAGAGGTATATGTATTAATTTTCAATATCTGGGCACCAACCTTATCTGCCTACTGAGACAAGAAAATATTCTCCTCTCCCTAGGACAATATGACACAATGTTACTTTAAAGCCATTTGTAAGGAGATCGTTGAAAGTAGCAGTGAAGCTGACCTTTTCTTGATTGAAAAAGTATCTTTATTATGTATGAAGGTACAAAAAGCAGTATTAATACATTACATTCAAGTGTACTGTGTTGCAGCAGAGCTGTAAGTACATTACACCATGAAACAAAATCAGACATACTTTTTCAGTACAATCAGGGCTGCCAAGAGGAATTCAGGGCCCGGGTACAACAAATTCATGGAGCCCCCCTCATAGCCGAGTAAGCCGCAAATTTTTTTTTGCTGTGTAGTAATACATTCAGGGGCGTGGCAATGCGCCGTTGGGGCGTAGCTAGCCTAACGGCGGTGCAAAATTTTTCGGAGGTTTGGTCATGCATTTGGGGGCGTGGCAAATGCGCCATTGGGGCGTTGCTAGCATCAAAATCACTAGACTCTCGATTCGCCGGAGCGTCACATATGTTCAAGCACTCCTGACTTTCAGGACATCTACCACCACAGTGTAGTATACAAAGAATGCAGTGTGTACACAAACAGTTCAGTCTTGGCCTACACCTTACATTGGGCACAACATTCACCAAAAATTGCCATTGTCCCTACTAGAATCACAACATTTCACACACTGTGCTGCTCTCTCTTACCTGTTCTTCTCACTTTCTCCACCTATGGCTGCTGGTTTCTTTAGTTGTGGCTTGTCCGGATCCAGGAATGTTGAAGGACCTATTTTGAAAAAAAAATGGCTACATTTAGAAAATTACAGCCAGCCCCGGCGTTAAATCAATAGCACTCACGATTAATAATTAGGCCTTCCTCCAGCCCCAACATTAAAATAATACTATTCACATTTAATAAATAAACCTATTTCCCTTCCTGCAAACAGCCCCAGCAGTACCTATTTCTTGCAACCATCACTGCCATTAAATAATTCATAGTCACATTTAATAAATAGACCTCATTCTCCCTAAACTCACCCCAACATTCAATAGCCCCCAAACCGTTTTTCCTTCTCTGTTCCTCTTTCCCACTATTTTTTCCTCCACTGTTCCTCTTTCCCACTTTTTTTTCCTCCTCTGTTCCTCTCTCCCACTTTTTATTTCCTCCACTGTTCCTCTTTCCCACCTTTTTTTCTCCTCTGTTCCTCTCTCCTTTTTTTTCTCCTCTGTTCCTCTTTCCCACTTTTTTCTTTTATTAATCTGTGGCTCTCTGCTTTTTTCCTCCTCTGTTTCTCTCTCCCCTTTCTTTATAGTACTGTCCCTCTCTGTTTTCCTCCCCTTGCCTCTCCGTTTCTTTACTTACCTTTTGTCAACTTCTTTCCTTTCTTTTCTTCTCTTTTGTCTCCTCTTCTTCTGTCTTCTTTCTTCATGCTGGCTGCGGCGCTCCTCACTGACTGACGGACGTGACTTGATGACGTCACGCCCGGCAGTCAGTGTGAATAGAGGAGAGGAGGGACACGACGCCGCGCGATCACGTGAGTATCGTTTTTTTTTCTTCCAGCTCCCCCCACCAACGAATACCGCGGGGGGAAAAAAAAAAATCGCAATTTTTTTTTTAAAAAAAATTAAATTAACGGAGAGAGCCCGGCCCGGGCCCCCTGGCATGGCCGGGCCCGGGTAAAATGTACCCGCTCCCCCCCCCCCTCTCGGCGGCCCTGAGTACAATACAAGACATAAGGTGCAAGATATATAACATCATACATTACACATTAAGTACTGCACTATCCATGCATCACTTACACAAGACAACCGTTTCAAACAACCATGTGAGGGAAAGGGGGGAGATCATAGGCCTGAAGAACAGACACATGTATATGGGAGGGTGCATAACTTAAAGGCAAGACATCTCAACAAATACTTCAAACAGTGATGGGGAAATGGAATGGGATCATAAGAGAGGGGGGTGTTAAAGGCCCAAAGCTTTACTAAAAGACAGACAATAAGGGGAGAAGGGGAAGAAGGAGACAAAATCAATCATCTTCCTCTCATGTTGCTGGAATGTATAGTTCACTGTTCTGAGAGCAGAGGTCTTGCCTGTGCTACTAAAGTTCATAAAACACTGGACACTAAGTTTGTTGGGGAGAAATATGTATCACTGTGTCCAAAGTATCCCAACTGTTACTGTTTAGATTTGATAGTATCATATCTGTAGTTATTGTGAATCCTTAAATGTAGCCAGGTGGGTCCTGGGTAATTATCGAGAGGGTCTCTGTCATATGTTCCACAGAGATGCTGTCCCTGTCCCACCAGTAGACAGGAAGTCCTGATCAGCTGGTATTAGATTCCCCATTGTTCTGTGCTCTGTTGTACTATCGAAGCCTTTTTTAAGTAGTTAGGTCAAAGAAGGGAGATCAATCTCTTATTTTTTTTTAATCATGTATTCCTCTATCTACAAATGTATCTGCGCCTATTATTCGTTTGTTTATTTTTAAGCCTACTTACCTGTTTTAATTATGCGAAGTCCACTTTTATTATGCTTGGGCAAACACTGCATCTCTTCCATGGGAGAGTACTTTCATTGCAGATCCATAGAAAGAGAAGTCTCTCTTCACACTAAAGGTAATTTTAGTCTCAAGACACTTACCTGTGAGCCCACACTCCCAACACCTTCTCGGGAATCACATATGCATGGAAGTTTAGTCTAATGATACCCTGTGAGTCCTGTTTCTTTGTGAGACCTTTAGAGCAGGGAGACCTTGAGCTTGACCCCCTACCATACTGGTAGGTGAGAGAACCAAGGGGCAATATAACTAAGGTGACTGCAGTCCTTGGTCTAGTGGAATAAGGAACAGTGAGTGTGGTAATCCTGTCTGAAAGGTACCAGATACCATCACATGGCACATACAGTACCACTGGGTGGCCAACCAGCATTAAGTGGGCTTAAGTGGGCCAAAACTAAACCCAGTGTTCTAACGTTCACAACTGACAAAAGCAATCTAAAAGTTAGGAAGCAGTTAGGAAGCAATAAGAAACTGAGGGTGATGCACTGGTCTTTATGATTTGTAAACGTGTAAATGATGTACTTTTCCTAAATTTAAATGGAGGTGTATCGCAATGGAAGAGTTACATAGCAGAGGACTAGGGGGAGATTATAATTATTGAGAACGTCCGTGTATCTAACCTATATAATTACAAATGCAATAAGTCGTTCCAGATGGTTGTTAGAAAAAGAAAAATGACTGCATTTATCATAGCAGTAATTAATTTGGGACTCCCAATTTTCTCAGTGTAATTCTATATTTACCCTATTTTTACAGACTGTTGAAGGTCGTGTTGCCGAGCTGCAGAATGCTGTAGATGAGTATTACAAAGCGAAAAATGATTTGGCTGCTAAGGTGAGAATTGAATTTACAATTTATTTATAGCATATGAGTATTTGTTGGGAATAAGAAATGTTTTTTTACAATAGAGAATAGTTTTTTTTAATTTGGTCTCGATAACCCCTTTATCTATTTAAAATGACTATTCTCTTTATAGCAATAGGTTTTAACACAGAAAAAGATTACTTTATTATTTAGTTGTATCTGTAATTTGTTTATTTTGATTTGTTGTTCATACTATTTATGCAGACTTGTGTGTAAGCCTATTTAAAGTTGACAAATTCAGTTTTTGAAGCAAATATGGAATCTTTAACAACATAGTCTATAGGTGTAGAAAATTTAAATGTATTTGAAGGAAAAAAAATTACTGTAAGCTTTATTGATTTTTTAAAATAAAATATAGGTCTAGAAGACTGTAAAAGAGAGGTGAAGGTAGAAATATGTGTGACGACAGAGGGGATAATATCAACAATAAAATTATTGGAACCATTATTTAATAATACCAGCTTTCCTGATACTTTAAGCATAATAATACATACACATGAGTAAAGTCATTATTGAAATTATCATTTGGTAATATATACTGTAGCAAGTGGCGTTTTGTGCATTTAGTGGGCCTGTGTGCAAAATCCCCCCTCATAGGTGACAAGGGGAGAATGGTGAGTGCATATATATGTTATTTGCCCCCCGAATCTTCACATATCACAAATGCTCCACCACTATTCTTCCTTTGTTACGTTTGCCCAAGGCTTTTCTACACATTCTGAGTAGCTTCAGTGTCTGCTGGAGAGGAACACTTCTCATAGGCTCCGACCTCCGCTGCTCCATGTGGGAAGGATATGTAGAGTGCTGGTGAGTACCACAGGTGATGTCACTGGCACTCTACACAGATTTCCCACATGGAGCAGCAGTGTGGGCTGTGCATTGCAGCACTCCGACCTCTCCTCCATCAGAGCCTCTGGCACAGGCGGATTGGGAGTGAAGCGCGACAAACTCCTGATTTGCAGTGCAGTTTCACAGAACCAGGACTGTTTCACCAGAATCAGGACAGATGGCAGACAGTGTTGCTCTCTCCAACCTGTTCTTGCATGTTTAACTACCCGATGTTGCTGGTGTCTTAAACTAATATATAGATTGGCTAGATTCTGGAACATCAAGGCCCTGTTTGGATACTATTCACCTACTTCTTCCTCCCAACCAGCCCTGAGATTAAATTACTAACACTAACCTTTAATAAATAGGCCTCTTTCTCCCTGTCCTAACCCCAGCATTAAATTATTAGACCCCACCTTTAACACAGAGACCTCAAATTGCAGTATTAACCATATATATAGATCTAGATCTATCTATCTATATATATATATATATATATATATATATATATATATATATATATATATCTCAACCCCACATAATGTTAGCCCTTATATTTAATAAAGACACTCAATATTAAAATAATAGCCTATATATAGGATAACCGCTAATCCAAAATTCTAATCCCATTTGCAAAAAATATATACATACAAAAGCTCTCATGGAAAAACACAAAAAACACAAGCGGGAGATGACAATATACTTCTTGCAGTTGTTCACACAGCCGATTATAGATGCATGTAAAGATATAAATAAAAAAAGACCTAATATGATGTAGTAAATGCATACAAATTATTGTCTTTCACCACAAACAATAGGCATAAACGTTCCCAAGGAAGAATAGATATTAGATGGTGGAGAAATAGGTACAATTTTCAACCCCGTGTCTTGTGTACACTGCTTTCCTTTCAACTTATATGCTTACAAGATTAATTCTTGAATACTTGCGTTGTATAATGTCACAAACTCGTACTCTGCTCCAAAATGAACATCAATAGGGATAGAGACTTCACTCTCACCATAGTGGATATATGGAAAAGGGATATAATACTTTGTTTTACCACTTTAATAAAAAATTATATTATAAAACATAGGTAAAACATAAAATCCCTTATTGTAAGGGAGGGTACCTGTACCAAAAATCCAAATTTCACAGGCATAAAAGGAATTTTGTAAAGATGTAACAACCAATTTTCCTCCCACTCGTGAATCTGGCTGAAATCCGGATCCAAAAGAAATATGCGGACGCGTTTCCACTCCTTACTAGAGTCTTTCTCAAGGCAAATTTATTGCTTCATGATAAAGCACTGTTTTTATATCCAAATAGTCAAACTAGCATTCCATGGGTATTCTGCCGAAACTGGAAGTCCGTGTACCAGAAGTACGTATGTCATAATGAGGCTTGGATGGATCAAATTAATGTTTCATATGCGCTCTGCTGAAACCAGAAGTACGCTTCTCATAGCGAGGTTTGGATGTATTAAATGTTTTCCATGTCAAAACGAGACTTGAGCAAACACCCAAACACGAGACTTGGTTGTATTTATGCAACACACAGGGAGGAGACTTAGAAAATTGCCACTATATACATTAGTGCTCTGATATCTCTCTTAACTTATAAACATTAATAGACAGGTATTGCATAACTAGATACAAATATGTGCCAAAATTGTATACTACTCATATCTAGTACATATTCCAACTATGAAAAAATACTTCATATGTAACTATCAATATCAATTAATACTAATAAGGTACACAATGCTAAAAATAATTAAAAAAACTTTTCATCTATATATAATGAATAAAACATTTTGACAATATGCATGTTCAGCTTTCCATCTTTCGCATACTTGTCCTTGGTCCTATATGTAACTCGAACAAACACAGGACATGGAAAAAAGACAGATATTATATATCAACAAATTTTCCAAACATGTTGTTATGCATCATTCTATTAGAAACCATTTTAATTCAAAGTCAGAATTAAGACCTCCGGGGATGAGAGTATTCAACTTATATATCCAATGCATTTCTGCCTTGGCCAGTCTATTATCCATATTTCTGGAAGTCTATTCTTTGGACAGCCAAGAAATTCTTTATATGATTGCCATTACAAGAATGTACATTCTTAAAATGGAGAGACCTTTTTTGATATTGGCTATATGTTTCCTAATAAGGACCTTCAAAGGATGTGAAGTGCGTCCTATATACATTTGACCACAACTACATTCTACTTACTTTATAGAATACATAGTTGTTATGACATGTAATAAATTGATCAATTTTGTATAGTTTCTCCTTGGTCGTAAATTCACTGATCTTACTTTATTCGAAACCACTGTCCTACAGGTATTACATATGCCACATCAATGAAAGCCCTTTGTTCTAACAGGTCTACTAAGGGTTGCTGGTACCATACCCTTAACCAGTTTGTCCTTTATCTTAGGTGCCTTTATATAGATGAATAAAGGTTTGTTTGGTAATTTCTGGCCGATAACCTCATCCTTCTTTAGCAATTTCCAATGTTTGAAGAAAATCTTATCCATTCTCTTTTGATCTCCACTAAACTGTGTAATAAATGGCCATTCAAATCTGTTTTTATCTTTTTCCTTCACTTTGGATTCCAATAATACATCTCTATCAATCCTATTAAGATCATTTTCTACTTTATCTAACATTTGTTGTAACACTTATCCAAAAAGCATGTTTTTGTCTCTTTAATTTGGTCATGTAAGACTACTTCTTCTGTACAATTCCTTTTGATTCTCTTCATCTGGCCCAAAGGAATACCCTTAAGCCAGTTTAAATGATGGTTACTATCAAACTGTATATAGCTGTTAATATCCGTTGGTTTCTTATACATCTTGGCATATAAGCAAGTCCTTAATATAGACCGTGATATCTAGAAAATTAACCGAAATAGGGCTTGAATAAAATAGAAGACGAATGTTGAAATTATTAGAGTTAAGATAGGAACAGAACTGGTCGAGTTCTTCCCTACTAGCTTGCGAGATGAAAAATATATCATCTATATATCTATCTATACCATAGGACCAGGTTCGCCCTAAAGTCATGCCCCTGCCACACATGGAGGAACTGTGTCACGAAGGCTAATGGAGTGAAGGGTGTGTAGGAGAAAAGGGTGATCAACAGTGTCAAAAGTAGCAGAGAGGTCCAGGAAAATGAGTATGGAAAAATGACCCTTAGACTTTGCAGTAAGTAGATCGTTGATCACTTTTGTGAGAGCAGTTTCAGTGGAATGTTGGGGGCGGAAGCCTGATTGCAGAGAGTTGAGAATGGAATGAGATGAGAGAAAGTGAGAGAGGCATTTTTACACTAATCACTAGGAGAAGAGGAGAGAACTAGGACAGTAGTTGGACAGAGAGGCTGGATCGAGAGATGGTTTCTTTAGATTTGGTGAGATGAGCACTTGTTTAAAGGAGAATGGAAACGTGCCAGTGAAGAGAGACAGGTTGAAGAGGGGAGCTAGAGGGGGCCATGCAATGGAGGAGGAGTTGGGAGGGAATAGGGTTGAGGGGACAGGTTGTAGGGTGAGATGAAGAGAGGATTGCAGAGACTTTGTCTTCAGTTACTGGAGATAATGAATTAAGGGTGGATTGAGGAGTTTAGGTAAAGGTGGGTAGAGTGATTGGAATTTGGCATGGGGTAATATTTTGTCGAATAGGGTCTATTTTGTCTTTGAAATAAGTGGAAAAATCATGGGCTGTAAGAGAGGAAGGGGGACAAGTTGTAGGTGGGCAGAGAAGTGAGTTGAAGGTGGCAAAGAGGTGACGTGGGTTAGAAGACTTGGTGGATATTAGAGATTTGAAGAATGTTTTGTTATGTACGTCTAGTCACTATTCAATATCGATTGTCCACCTCCAATTGTGTGGTTCCAAAGCACAATGCGATTTAATAGCAAAAAGAAGCAGAGTAACAAATTAAGTAAAAGAAGTACAGCCATTACATTTGCAGGCGCCCTGGATCCAGCATACAGTCATTAAGTCCTGAAGTCTGTGGTCAAAGAGACTGTCTGCTGGTCCCAGGACCCCTGCTTATATACAGTCAGTGATACAGTGAAAACAATACAGATGATTTGGCATGTTTCCATAGGTTCAGGCTTCAGAAAGGTCCAGTGTAATGCAGGTCATTGGCCAGTTCAAACGATGCCCTCAAAGCGTGGGGGTCAGCTCTCCAGGAGATGCATACTGATCTTCCCGCCGAAAACTAGTTCAAACTGATCTATTTACATTACACATACAATACCATTAATAATCATTTATTCCCCATACTCCATATCTAGCAAGGTGTGATCCTTTAGGCGATTGAACCGGACGTCTGTGGATAAACAGGGGATGAGAATGATACCAGACATGATATGTTTCCTGTGACCTGAACCTTAGATCTTACGAACATGTACATAACATTATAATACTTAACCATAAACTCTGCTACATTTCATTACAAATAACTGTGTTGCAACTAATTTTAATATGAGCTAATTACAAGTATGTGTTTGTGTAAATGCGTGTATAAGTGTTTGTGTAAATGCGTGTATAAGTGTTTGCACATGTTGTGGTTGATAACTCTCCTCCACGCTGTAGCGTGCTATTCGCATAATTTCAGACATAGACAATCGAATTGATATTAATATGAAATGACCAAATCCAATTATCTGACTCCGACAGTTTGGCAATTAAAAATAGCATAGTGGAGGAAATCGGAATAGGAACGAGATTTCCTCCAGAGGCGCTCTGCAGTGCGGAAGCAGGCAGTGGGTCTGTTTGGTGTGCCATGGTTGGAGTTTGTACAGATGTAGAAGTCGCTCAATCAATTTATAGGCTCATAGCAAGTACTTAAAAGGGTGGGGTTATCCTAAAAGGAACAAACACAGAGAAAAATCCTCCAGCACACTGCTATAGCCAGCAAAGGACCTGCCATTTCTACTGTAAATGAAAATGCAAAAGTCTCAGTTGCACACATTTGCAAATGTATGTTAAAGCCACCCTCCACTCCACAGGGCTTTTGCTAATAGGGTGGTCCTAACACTGTGTTTGTTCTTTTTAGAATAACCCCACCCTCTCAAGCACCTGCTATGAGCCTATAAATTGATTGAGCAACTTCCACTACTGTATATGTCTGAGAGGCATGTTGGTGTCAGTAGCTGAGGGGCAGTGGTGGCACTGTATTGCTATTTGGAGGCTTCTGGGGTACCTCTTGGTAAGTTAGCTCTCAATTTAAAAAACACATATATATATATGGGACTCTAATTGTTTAGAGTTAGGACCACTCCCTCCAACAGAACTGAGAGACCATGGGCTTCGCTCAGGACCCATTTTCTAACAACATCCAACAGAACATATTCAGTCATGCGCCAGAAGCCTCCAAGCACCAAGTTAATGGAGCGTGGTCTGACCATGTAATAGGCATAGTTATTATTATTATTATTAATTTTTATTTATAAGGCGCCACAAGATGTCCGTATTATGTTCGCATAATTGAAATGCTGGAAGCCCGCTGAAGAGACCATTTATCAGAGAGAAGAAAATCTATACGAGAAAAGGAGTTGTCTACCGTTCCCTAGATGTTTTGCTCTCCAGACGTCGTATAGATCAAATTCAGCAAGCAGCTGAGCAGAATTCTGGGCCAGAGACACAACAGAAGGGGGGACCCAAGCTGTGGAATGGGTTGACTTGTCTAATCGGAGCTATATTAAAATGTCCCATGTTAAAATCTCTCATGTAATATACCATGCCTTTCTTAATCTGCTGGACAGCTTGGAATGTGCATCTTAAGAAAGGGATTTGCCTTGAGTTAGGGGTGTATAAGGAAACTAGGGTGATTGCCTGCTTGCCCAGGGTTCCTGATAGAATGAGGTAGCGTCTGTTTTTATCAGTTACCCGCTTCTCTAATTTAAACGGACTGAAGTGAGTGTTTTGTTATAGAAGGAGACAGTCTGATTAGGACAGGACAATGCAGTCATTGGAAAAAATAATTGTTTCAATGAAAATGAGAAGTGGATTGAGTTAAGAGTACTTCGGTTTCGTTGTGTATTTGTGGATTGGGTGCAGGGAGGAGGGTATGAGCTAAGGTGAGGGTAAAGGAAAGGAGGTTGTGGTCGTAGAGTAGGAAGGCTAAATTTAGAGAAACTAGAGATGGAGCAGTAGCGGGAGAAGGCAAGGTCAAGGGAGTGTCCATCACAGTGGGTGGGAGATGAGGTCCATTGGGAGAGACCAAAGGAGGAAGTAAGTGAACTAAGTTATCAATGGGAATATTGAAATTGCCTAGTATGAGAGTAAGAAGGTCAAATGATAGGAAATAAGGGAGCCAGGATGCAAGGAAAAGGGAAACTGGACCTGGGGGTCGACAAATTACAACAACACGAAGGTGGAAAGGATAAAAGAAACAGATAGTGTAGACTTTAAAGATAGAGAATGAGAGGGATGGTTCAGAGGGTATGATTTGGAAGGTGCAGGAGAAAGTAGAATGCCTACTCCTTGTCTGTTTCCAGGTCTGGGAGTGTGGCTGAGGGAGAGTCGCCCATAGGAGAGAACTGCAGAGGATGAAGTATGAGAGGAGGTGAGCCAAGGTTCTGTAATGGCAAGGAGGTTGAGGGATTTTGAAATTAATAGATTGTGGCTGTAAGTCTGTTACAGCCAGATCTGGCGTTCCATAGTGCACAGGAGAAGGGAAGAGGAGGTAGTAGAGATATGTGGATAAGGTTGGCGGGATTGGAAGTACAGTATGGATGGAAAGGTTTGGGGTAGAGACTGTAAGTTGAGTAGGTGCATGATGGAGAGATGTGAATGAATGTGTATTAGCTAGAGTAGGTAATGAGAAAGTTTAAAGAAACAATCCAAATTGTGTGGGACAATGGAAGAGGTGAAGGATTTTTTTTCTCCCCCTGGCTGTAGTTATTAGAGTAGGCAGTTTCTGCAGCTCTGACACGATGAGGTCGATGAGGTCGAGGATGCTAACAGTTGAGTGCAGAGGGTCTAACAGCCAAACTGAGATGGTAACAGCAATCACAATTGAGCTCAGTGGGTAGCTGAACAGATGGTGAAGCAGCATTGACAGTTGAGCTCTGTGGGTCCCATAGCTGAACAGAGATGGTAGTTCAGTAGATCCTAAAATAGCCTTGTGTTCTGGTATGAAGTCGATTCTCAGCACTGCTGTGACATTTGCCAACAGTATTCAAAATATCCAAAGCTTTATATTTAATAAAACCAGAAATGTTAAAAAATACATGTTAAAGGAAGTGCTAATCACGTTGATGAGCAAAAAGCGAAGTAAATATGCTACTGACCATTTAATAACTATTTATAATTAAACTCATTAATGTACCACTGCAAAGGTAACCCAATAATTACTATTTCTTTTCTGCTCTAAATTAAATGTTTGTGATAGGTGTATGTATCACTAAATACTATTCAGTCACACTATAGCAAATATTCTAGATGTTGGACTATATACACAGTATATATAGATTTCCTTCCAGCCACTCACACACAGATTCTGCTATGCATTCATACAATATTAATAGAGAGCCATATATACATAGATACACATAACACATCAGGACAATGATACTTCTATCAAGAAAGATTGCATTCAGATGTTATCTGTATATATTCCTGTTAACATAGCCATCTTTAATAACAATCATACACATAATATAAAACCGCACACATGGTACAATGCAATATCAATTTTCCTTTGCTACTTGCGTATTTTATATACACACTACGTTAATTGTGTGTGTGTGTATCTCAGCTTCCATTGCTATTCCCATTACAATTCTCACTATGCACAACTACTATAGTTCTCATCATTGCTAACTATAACTCACAACATACGCAATAAGCGCTTTCATTCTCAGTACTACCACAACTTTCATAACTACACAGTACTTTCATTATAACACAACACCATTGCTAACTACATATGCTATCTCATAAACACTTAATAAACTACATACATCACAGAAACCTCAATATAAATATATCAAGGAAAGAAACATTCTTTAAAGGAAGAGAAGATTAGAATATGAGGACATGCACTGAAACTGGAGGGAAGTAGGTTCAGAGGAAACTTAAGGAAAAATAACTTCACAGAATGGGTAGTGGATAAGTGGAATACACTTTCATCAGAGGTGGTAAAGGCTAATACAGTTGAGCAATTAAACATGCTTGGGATACACATAAGGATATCTTTACAAATAAACAAGGATCAAATAGGGTTTGAGCTTACCATAGGTTAAAAAATATGGCAGACTAGCAGGCGTGGGCTGGCAAACTTTAGCCCGGGAGGCAGCACAGGCGGCCGCATCACATGACACGCGATGCGGCCGCATCATTGATGACACGCCGCATCGCGTGTCATTGATGCGGCCGCCTGTGCACTGACGCGGCCGCATCGCGTGTCATGTGATGCGGCCGCCGGTGCGTCGCTGCTAATCAGGAAAAATTGCATCCTCGGCCGGCCCAAACAGCGGTTACACTGAGCGGCCCGGGAGGCCGATGCCCCCCGGCCCAGCCCACCCTTGCAGACTAGATTGGCCCAGTGGTTCTTATCTGCTGCCAAATTTTCTGTTTCCATGTTTCCATATTTCTTTTCACTTAGTGACATAAGCCACTTCACTACTGCATTGTCCTCATATATGCCACATTCTGTTAAACAATTCTTTACAACAGAGTCCTCGTTGATACCACATTGTTCTGCACAATAATGTCATACATTATATATTAATATACATATATATATATATGTGTGTATATATATATATATATATATATATACACACACCACAGTGTCCTCATATGTATCACATAGTAGTATGTCACAGTGTCATCATATATTGCTTTAGGCTAGGTACACACTGAATAATTTTACGACCAACGTGTTATCTACAACAACGTTGCCTTCGACCGAAGGTACGATCGCTCGGGCGATTAATGTGTACACACTAGTCATGTTTTAGGCGATTAATGAAAGACCAATCGTCTGGACAGCACCTTTTTTCAGCCATATTGTTGTGAGCAAAGATTAGATTTTGTACACACTGAAACGACTTACGAGGTCCATGTAACAATATCCCCAAGAAATTTAAATAAAGGGCAGAGCATGTTCAATAGTATCCACCCCAAACCTCATAAAAAAGCGAAGGTAACATGTTTTCTTCATACATTCGTTAGCGCATGTACAGTGTACGTTCGTTCGCAACCGCATATAAACAATTTGTTTTTACTAATATGAATACTGTTGAAGAACAACAAGCAACTGCTCTTTATCTGCTCGCTGTGGCAAGAAGACTGCAAAATACAGACCTGAAAGGAAAGAATAGATCTTGTTGGACCAAAGAGTGGTTCAAGAGGAGAGACGCATTTTCTCATATGCCCCTTCTACAGGAGATGGGGGACAACAATCCTGATGACTTCAGAAATTTCCTGAGAATGAATGAACCCACATTCCAGGAACTGCTCCAACTAGTCATCCCCATCATCTAGAAGGAGGACACCCGTTTAAGAAGACCCATATCTGCAGATTAGATACTGGTTGCTACCCTAAGATTTCTGGCAAACTGGGTTTGATAATACCTGGAACCTGTGATGCTATCATTGAAGTTCTCCATGAACCGTATATGAAGGTTGGTAGGCATAAATAGTCTTCACATTAGATACAAATGTAGAATTTTATTAACATACATAACATTTACAATATGCATTTGTAACGGATTTACTGGATACACTACTAATCTTGATTAACGCTGGCTTACTTAAGGTGCGGAGTCTATCGTTCTCCCCGGTATTCACCAAGAACCGCCGCAAGGCGGGGTGGGCTTTGCTGCCAGGAGTCGCAGGTCGCGGTCCTCAGGTTTGCCCCAAGATGTAGTACAGCGGAGTAGGAGCAAGATGAGAGTAGTCGGACAGGCCGGGTCGGTACACAGGCAGGCAATGCAGACAGAATCAGGAGACAGTCTCGGAGTCAATCAAACCGGGTCGGTACACGGGTCACCAGAACAGATGCGTGGTCAGCTAGCCGGATCGGTACACAGGAAGGCACATAAACGTATAGAGGAAGGAGCGTGAGGCAATCCGGGTCAGGAGCACAGGCAATAAGGAAGGTCAACAAGCCAAGTCGGTACACGGAGGAAAACGGAATCCAGAAGGGTGAACAAGCCGGGTCGGTACACTGGGAGTCAACACACAGGAAGCAAGAACAAGGAGGACACAGGAATCAGGAGCCAGGAGCTGGTAAGTTGCTCTGACACTCTCCAAGTGTCAGAGCTATGTATTTATGCAGTGTCCCATTTGAATTTCCTGCCCTGGTAGCGATCATGTGACCGCCCTAGGTAGCGGTCATGTGACCGCCGAACCCGGAAGTGCGGCTTCCGGGTCCGACGGAGCTGCGGGGTAACGTGGAAGGGTAAGTATCGTGACAACAGTAAATGAATAAAGTGCAAACCAATAAAAGAAGTAAAAAATAAACAGTTTATAGTTGTTCATATTGCAACACTTCGCTATTATCCATTTGTGGTGAACTTGCACTGAACTGTTGCATGTTTGAGCTGAGTATAGGAGTAGAGGTCATGTATGGTTTTGGCATTAAATATTGTCCTCCCATACTACCATGCTGCATTTGTGTATGCCAAAATGTGTACGATGGTGTCTGCCTGTGGTTTGCTGGCGTTAGAATTGTATCCGGGTACAAATCTTTCTTGGTAGCCCCACACATGAGGTCGCACACCAAATGCTCCATTTCTATTTGTATTGGTTTACTAGTACTTTTCATTTTGCTTGCTAGTGTTGCTCCAAGTAGATCAAAAGTGTGTTGTGCAGGTTTTTTGGGCCATTAAACTGTTTGTGCATTCCACCATATTTGTAGTTAGCACATCACTTTGATCAACTTCACGGAGCCTTTTTTCTTTCTCTTCTATTGCTTTTGTATTGGAATTGCAACCTCATGTACAATCTTGCTGTTGACTGTTACCTGGCTTCCCTGTACAATAGTTGTACTTGTCTCTTCTTGGTCAGCAAATTCAAACATGAGTTCTTGTGACTGGACAGCAGGTAGAGTAATGAAAAAATGAGAAAAATAAGAGTATGATATAAAATGCATATAATTAAACTATTTCACACCTCTTTATGTTTCAGTTTCCGCAACGGTAGAACAAGAATTTGAGAGGAAATGGAATTTTCCAAACTGTGGCGGTGCCATTTATGGGAAACATATCCGAAATATGCCTTCATCCAAAAGTGAATCTTTTTATTATAATTGCAAAAGATTTTTCATCATCATTCTAGTGGCCATAGTGGATGCGAACTTTGAATTCTTATTTGTAGAAAGTGTCTGGTGGTGCATTGGGACAGACTCCCTTTCATGCCAAACTAAAAAAAACTATGAACTTAATTTCCTCTTCCTCCTCCATGGCAGCATACACTATGGGGTTAATCCCCCTTGCACGTGAGCCAGGACAGGAAAGAAGACACACCCCGGGGTGAATAGGGCCACGCCTCCCTCCTTCCTGTGTCTTCTTTCATGTCCTTGTAGTAGAGTCAGGCAGTTCAGGTTTGTTGTTTTTCTCTCTTACTTATTTCTATGGCCAGCAGGAGGTTAGGAGTCTGGTCCTCCTAAAAGTCTGGCAGTGCATAGGTGGTGGGACCAGCGTACTTACGGAGCTACGCCCTCCTTGGGAGCTTTAATCCTGCGGGCAGCCATATGAGCCTGCATAGGCCCCAATTCGGTGTGACACCCTCCATATGGAGCGTGACTCCTCCGGCAGCCATATGAGCTTGCATGGCACCTATCGGAGTGACGCCCTCCATGGGAGCTTGCTTTCTCTGATAGTTAGGAGGACTGCATAACATAGGGCATTTCCTCTACCCTGGTGATACTTTTGCCCTTGGTGCCTCCTCCCACAGCAATAGTGATTATTTTTTTCTTGCCCTCTGAAAATTGACATAGTGACTTTCCGCAAGTGGTGCATGCTGAAGAAAAAAAACGCGATTATCACATAAACAAGAGTGGAGCATTAATATATAACATACGCTGTGTACCTGCGAGAAGTCAAATATGGAGGAAAATCGGTCCCAAAGACACAAATCAGGGTAAGCACATTTTTATATTATAGTAACTAGGGATGGGCGGGCTCGGTTCCAAATCGAGGCCGTAAGTCATCGTGACGTCGACGAATCTCGGGGCTCGGTTCTCGTGATACTTGAAAATTATAAATACCTGCCTCCACAGCAATCCATCGCCATTTGACAGAGGGAGAGAGCAGGGTGTAGTCACAGGCTGATTAGAGCAGGGACAGACAATACAATTCTGATTCCAATTCTGACAACAATCGATAGAGAAGAGAGGAGGATAGAGGAGTCTTTTTTTTCAATATTTGGCACTACAAGTGCTTTTGGGTGTCCCCCATTCTTTTGCATTAATAATTCTGGCTGTCAAAAGTACTATCTGTCAGCAGATTTAAAATATAATATTTAGCACTCACAAGTGCTTTTTTGGTGTCCCCCATTCTTTTGCATTAATATTTCTGGCTGTCAAAAGTACTATCTGTCAGCAGATTTTAAAAATAATTTTTAGCACTCCCAAGTGCTTTTTGGGTGTCCCCCATTCTTTTGCATTAATATTTCTGGCTGTCAAAAGTACTATCTGTCAGCAGATTTAAAATATAATATTTAGTACTCCCAAGTGCTTTTTGGGTGTCCCCTATTCTTTCGCATTAATATTTCTGGCTGTCAAAAGTCCTATTTGTCAGCAGACTAAAAATATAATTTTTAGCACTCCCAAGTGCTTTTTGGGTGTCCCCCATTTTTTTGCATTAATATTTCCGGCTGTCAAAAGTCCTATTTGTCAGCAGTATCTAAAACAATTTGTAGCACTACAAGTGCGTTGGGCTCATAATGAATTCTAAGCAGTCCACATATGAGCAGAATCAGCAACCAGGTTCTGTCACCAGTCCTGATGGTAGTGTTCCCAGTACGTCATCTGGGAAAGGCGATGTCAAACTACAGTCTTTTGAAATCAGTCAAAAAAACACACACCCCAAAAAATTTTACCGTGTTGAAGCGCAAAAGAAGTGTAACTAAGGAAGAGTTAAGTGCCGATAAAAAAAAATTGCCAGCATGCCATTCTATACACGCAGTGGCAAAGAGAGAATGAGGCCTTCACCTTTGTCTATTAGTGGCAGATCAAAAAATGTTACCGGGCCTACAAGTGGTGCACAACTACTGTTATGCATCAAAGCCGAGCTGCAAGATAACAGTAAGGCATTAGAGGATAATGTTTGCTCAGAATCAGAAATGACACCAATCCCTGTGGAGAGTCCATCCAACAGTGGGATGTCTAATCGTGAGCATTCTGTTAGTGGACCCATAAAGAGGGGCCCTTTCAGCAGTTTGGCTGATGTGTGCCTGAACAGCCCAAGTGTAGCCGGTGATACACCAAGTGATGATGACACTTTGTCTTTAGAAGACGATGTGGGGGAGATTTGGGTATCCGACGAGGGCGCTGATGATGATGCGGTTGATTGTGTAAGTCCTGCACCAGAGGCAGCAGTGTGGCACCAGTGGCAGCAGTTCTGGCACGTGAGGTTCTGGCACCAATTTGCACTTTCCAAACACAAGCAGGGATGACGCAGGTGGCAGACCACAACAGTTTGACATCTAGGCTGGTTTGAAGGATTTGTCAAAAAAATGTGTGACCTTGACCATAACTCCAACCAATCCTACTATTAACATGCAAAGGATGGTGGAGGGCCTATCAGGGATTAAACTGTATTTTTCATAATTTGCACTAATAATGTTTGGGTGTAATATACACCCAAAGACGAGTGCTCAATTGCTAAGAGTCATTGATGAAGAGGAAGACAAGCAGACTTGTCTGTAGAATTTGCAGGCAAATTGTGCTGCGTTATATAGGGAACACCCAAAGAGAAGCTCCATTGCTAATTGTAATTGCTGAAATAGAAATAATAGGGCTGACAGTCTTGGTCTAAATCTGCAGTTACATTTTATTGTACCATAGCTCACTCCGAAACAGGAGAGGTGGCGGGGTTTAGTGATAATCTTCCTCAAACAATACTAATTCATCCCACCATCATAGAAGTCTGTGTAGTAAGATGTAATTGCCGATAATGGCCTTCCAAATGCAATTACTAGTTGATTTTAGGGCAGAGCTGTCATGATTTTTGGGCAATTCTTTTACAGCAGAGCAAATATCAAAATGTTGTGCGGACTCATCTGCATCACCACTGGGTGGCTTGGGAAAGCAATTCTTTTTTACAACAAGCAATTGCCAGAGAAACTGAAGGAGAAGACGTCCAAACCAGATGTTGATAAGTCTGGGATCCTTGCGAAGAAAATTAAGTATTTAATCTACAATTAAAATATAGTTAGCACATTTACTTTGTTTTATTTCACACTATAATTTTCTGTAGCACCTTTTCAAAATGTATTATTAAGGCAATGACTTGACTCAAGCTAACCGTGTCTGCACTTTCTTCACAGGTAACTAAAGTATATTCCCCTCAAATGCTAGTCTTCTTGCAGCTGCTGCATTCTCCTACATGCTGTTGCAGAAACCAGAAATTGCCCCTAAATGTTTCTGGACACAAACAGCATCTCCTGAATGTCATTTTTAAAAAGTTCTGTAACACCAAGTTTATAGTGTGTGCAAAACAGGAAATGTGATGGAATTCAACCCCGCTGTGATGCTTGACCAATATTGGGGTCGCAATCAGAAATTACATATCCTTAGGAGAGTCCAAGCAGGATTAGCCATCTTTCAATGACATCCCTTCGTTTTTGGAACAGATTGTCAGCTGTATGCCTCTTACTGAAGCTGCTGATACACAGAGTAGCCTACTTCTCAAAAATGTGACGTACCTAGGTACATGCTGCTGCTGTCCATGCTGAAGAAGGCGAATGACCAACCCAGTGGGCTTTCACAGTCATATAATCTTTAGTTTGCCCAGTTCCGCTTGTCCACATATCTGTGGTTAAGTGTACAGTGGGTAGAATGCCATTTTGTCGCCCAATAATTAAATTTTTAGGAACTTTCCGGTACAGGAGAGAATTACCTTTTTCTGGTAAAATGGTATAGTGATGACATTTGCTAACAGGGACAAAACACCTCAATTAAATGTCTTAAACCAACTGTATTAATAGTGGACATTGGACGCAGATCTAACACTAGCATAGTACCCAGGGCATCTGTGATCCACTTTGCGACTGGGTGACAGCTTTCATTCTTGCTTCCTCTTGCAAAAGATTGTTTAACTGCCAATTGTTGGTTCAGGGGATATTTATTATGAAGGTGTTGGGGGGAAGATTGCAGGTGTTGGGATGTAGATGAGAGAAGGGAGGTAGATTATGCTGGAATGCTTGTTGTTGTTTTTTTTAACCTAAGTTTCTGATTTTCCCAACAGTTTTCCAAGAACTCGCTGAAAAATGACGAAACATGGATGAGCATCCCAGATGGTTAAGGTCCCTACCTCTACTGAGTGTGGCTTTAAAAACGCTACAAATGGATAGACAACTCTTGCCAGGATTTGTGTAAAAATAATTCCACACTTAAGAGGTGGCTTTTTGGTCTTATGCCCAGGCATGACAATGGCCTTTTTGTTATCACTGGCAAGAACTGCAGCCATTTTTCTTTTCAAGTGTATGAAAATCATATTGTGACGTAGGAGGTGGTCAAAATTGAATAAAACATGACTTGAAATTAGTGTTTGTGAGGTTAATAATAATGTAGCTACAAAATAATACCTAAATTATGTTATTTTAGCACAAATAAATGTAATTGCAAAACAAAATCAAACAAAACCAAAACCAAAACCAAAACACGCAAGGGCGATTTTGCAAAACCAAAACACGAAGGTAATCCAGATCCAAAACCAAAACACGGGGGTCAGTGAGCATCTCTAATAGTAACTCATGTTTTCTTTAGCTGGTCAGTGTGCAGGCTTATTTAGTTTCCAATATTGTCTTTAGATCAGAAACCCAAACTGAAAGTGAGAAGGTGGTGGAGAAAACTGCAAAAAAACAAGAAGATTCTTTGCTGTGGGATTTGTGACAAAAAATTGCCAGAAGATTTTTTTGGAAGGATGTGTGTTGAATGTATTTTTAGTGAACAGCAACATCCCCCTCTCATATGGTGGCAATGTTAAAGTGGATGAAGGTGACATTAGCTAAAACTTTTGTTACTAAGGATGATTTACAGCAGCTGAGGTCTAAAAGGTCAAGCTCAGTAATTAGTGAGCAACAGGTGGAATCAGGCATGTCTGATTTATCTGATGAAGACTTGGCTGTGTGTGAAGAAGAACCTAATTTTATTATGGATTTGTTGGAAAATCTGTTAAGAGCTATTTACAAGGTGATGGAAATTGAGAATGTTTCAGAAGAGCAGCTTTTGCAGAAAGCATTGTTTCAGGGGCCTAAAAGGAAGGCTCACCTTTTTCCATTAAATAAGGTTATCAGCAGTATACCATCAGAAGAGTGGAAGTTTCCAGATAGACGTTGTACCATGAATAGATTTTCTAAAATGTACCCTTTTTCTCCTGTGTAAACTATGGTTTGGTATACACCCGCTAGGGTGGACACAGCAGTAGTCAGACTGAAAAGAACTACAATTCTTCTTGAAGATGTTAACTCCTTCAGGGATGCTATGGATAGAAGGATTGAAAATGGTGCAAAATGGTTCACCTGGTTTCCGGGACAGCATTAAGGCCTGCTGTAGCTACAGCTGTGACAGCCAGAGCATTGCACATCTGGGGTAATGATTTGGAAAAATGTATACAGGATGGAATAAAGAGGCGTGAACTCCTAAAGATTGTTCAATATATGCAGTTGGCAGCTGAACTTATATGTGAAGCATCCCTGGATGCAATTAAACTAGCCTCTAAGATCATGCCTTCCTCAGTCATTATAAGAAGAGCATTATGGCTACGCCCATGGCTGGCAGATTTACAGTCCAAAAATAAATTAATATTACTCCCCTTTGAAGGAGAGTATCTGTTTTGGCTGGATTATATAGTATTATTGCAAAATTGTATGTGGGAAAATCAGCCTGGCTTCCCCTGAATAGACCTAAGAAGAGGTTCCCCTCAGGCGTTCAGGGGGACCAAGCCCACGTTCAGAGCTTATAGATGCAAGTCTTTATAGACCTGGGAAAGGTTACTCAAGATGCTATCAGTCTGGCAATTCAAGACATTTTTTTTCACCAGCATAGAGGCAGGGAGCCACGAGGTTCTGCAAGATTTTTTTCTCAATAATGCCAGAGAGACCCTCTCAGTGGTGGATGTCAAAGTAGGAGGCAGAATTGAACATTTTTTTGGCAGAATGGGCATTAACCACAGCAGACGAGTGGGTGCTATCTTCAATACAGCAAGGCTATAGGCTGGAGTTCCTATATCATCCTGCACAAGGGGTATTTCAAGCATCACCAAATCCCAGAAGCAGGGAAAAGCAGGTGTAATGAAGCAAAATCTAAGGATGTTGTGGAATCAGAGTCATTTGCAAATTTCCAGAGGCACAAAAATGGAAAGGCTTTTATTTGAAGATCTTCATAGTAGAAAAGAGCAGCAGAGGGTCTCGGATAATTTTAGATTTAAGAGAACATATCAATACCAGAAAGCTCAAGTTGGAGTCAATAAGAACTATCCTCATTTCTTTGGAGGTAGGAACATTCCTTACAGCAGTAGACCTAAAAGATGCATATCTCCACATTCCAATTTACCCAGCACATCAGAAATTTCTCAGGTTTGCGATTTTTCAACCGTCATTATCAGTACAAATGTCTCCCCTTTGGACTGTTGACATCACCAAGGACTTTCACCAAAGTTGTAGTTGTTGTCATAGCAAAGCTGAGAAAGGAGGGCATATTAGTGTGGTCTTACCTAGACGATATCCTAATAGCAGCATCTTCAGTAGAAAATGAAAATAGAGTCACCAGTCGTGTGCTACAGGTCCTTATAGACCATGGCTGGATAATAAATGAAAAGAAGAGCCATTTGTATCCAACACAGAGGATAGAATTTCTTGGTATGTGTATAGATACAGCACTAGGGAAGGCTTTTCTGACACCCAAAAGAAAACAAACATTAAAACAGGAGGTGTTATGTTTCAGAAGAACACCTTGGAGCACGGCAGAAGACTGCCTCAGAGAATTGGGTCTTATGGCATCAGCCATAGATGTGGTGCCATTGGCCAGACTACACATCAGAAGTCTTCAACTAAATTTTCTGTCCAAAAGGAACAGAAATACACAGGATCAAGGTCAGTTGATTTTTACTGACAAAGGAGGTGAGGCAGGATCTGCGGTGGTGGTCCCCAGACAGCACTTTGGAAAGTGGCAGTTCTTTTATAGATCACGAACATATAATCATTATAACAGACGCAAGTCTATTTGACTGGGGCGCAACTTGCACACAGTAGATAGCGCAAGGTCAGTGGCAGGAAGATATAGCTACTCTACCTTCAAATATAAGGGAGATGAAGGTGGTGGTCGAAGCATGCATTTACTTCCAGGATCTTATTATAGGTCAGCATGTTAGTGTACATTCAAACAACCAGAGAGTAGTGTCTTATATAAATCATCAGGGAGGCACAAAAAGCCGGCTCATGATGGAGGTACAGCCTCTACTGCTGGGGGCAGAGGACAATTTAGCAAGTCTGAAAGCAGTGCACATAGCAGGTGCTTTAAAAACCAGTGCAGATTTCTTAAGACAAAACATCTTGCACCGAGGAGAATGGGCACTAAACAAACAGTTTTTTTGGAAGCTTGTAAAAAGGTGGGGTCACCCGCAAGTGGATTTCATTGCGACTTCACAAAATGCCAAAACAAGGAGGTTTATGAACACAGAAGCAGAGTTTGTTGATGCCTTTTCAGTAAAATGGCAATTTAATCTGGGCTATGTGTTTCCACCAATGTCCATGATCCCTCAAGTGTTGAAAAAAATAAGGAGGGACAGGGTAACAGTGATAACAATTCTACTCTTTTGGAACTGCAGAGCTTGGTTCCCTCAGGTGTTACAGCTAGGGGTGCAGAAAGAGTGGTTCCTTCCACTACAGCCAGATCTGATACATCAAGGCCCAACCAAACCCAGGGTTCTGGAGGCTAGCGGCATGGCTTCTGAGAGGAGACACCTGAGATGCTAAGGTTTTTCTAGCAGAGTAATCACTACACATTTAAATGCAAGGAAAAGGTCAACATCCAAGACACATTATAGAAACTGGGACAATTTTTTTCACCTAAAAGTCCTTCCATAAGTACTATTCTTAAATTCCTGCAAGATGGGTTTGATAAAGGACTAGCAGTTAATACACTTAAAGTCCAAATATTGGCTCTTTGAGCATTGTTACACAGAAGGTTGGCCGTAAATAAGTATGTAATAAAGTTTATGCAGGCAGCAAAGAGATTAAGATCCTTTTATCGCTGTTCTTTGGATCCATGGGACTTGAACCTTGTGTTGGAGACCCTGATAAAAGACACCTTTTAAACCTTTAGAAAACGTTTCCAAGAAATACTTAACAATGAAGGTATTCTTCCTGGTAGCAATTACCTCAGCCTCAGGATTTCAGAACTACAAGCACTCTGGGCAGGGGAACCTTTTCTAATTATGCATGAAGATAAAGTGGTGCTAAAAACCAACCCAAAATTTCTACCAAAAGTAGCATCACGATTTCATATTAATCAAGAAATTGCTTTTATTGCTTGGACTTGGTCTGTGCCATTAAGATTTATTTGAAGAGGACACAGGAGTTTAGGAAAACAAACAAGTTGTTTGTGTTAATCAACAGCAACAATAAAGGTGGTCCAGCCTCAAAGGCATCAGTGGCAAGATGGATAAAATCTTGCATTAGAGAGGCATACATAGTAAGGAAGGTGGGTGTGCCTCAAAGCATAAGAGCACACTCAACAAGAGCCATGGCGACTTCATGGACAGAGAAGGAATCTGCCTCCATGGAGAAGCTATGTAAGGCTGCAGTCTGGTCCTCCAAACATACTTTTACTAAGCACTATCAGATTAATGTCCAAGTGTCAGCAGATGCCAGGTTTGGAAGGAAAGTGTTTAGTACAGTAATATGACTTAAAAAAAGAAAATATATATGTGTGTATGTATATGTTAAGCAGAGCCGGACTGGGCCTAAAAATCAGCCCTGGCACTTAAAATACACAGGCCCACCTCAGTTCAAGCATGAAAGAAACCGTGTGCCGCCGAAAAGGGCGTGGCCACATTGTGTTTTGGGTGTGGCCAACATGGGGCATTGATACATACATTATAATAAAACATTACATTTATCACGCCCTCCCAGCCACATCACACCATCCCCAGCCCACTGTACTTATCTATGCTTCTGGTGCTGCTGACATCCATAAGGGTTGGGAACTTCCTTCAGAGTGAGCAGGGAAGCTCTTTGTCTCGCGAGATTACCAAATCTTGTGATAATTAGAGCTCCTCAGCTTGCTCTGCAGACTGTGTCTTGTCTGGGAACTGAGAGCAGCTATCAGTTCCCTTTCCCTAACCAGAGCTGGATTAAAGCTCAGGGGGCCCGGGGTATTTAAGACAGCAGGGCCCCTATTATGTAACATTGTTATCATTTTAGACAAATACACAGGCAATACTGTGTGCACTACTGTTAGATGCACACAGCTCTGCCTTCACAAGCAGTACATTGTGAAGCGGGACATACCTCCCAACTGTCCTTGCAGTCGGACCAAATCCTGACTAAGTGAGACAGTCACCCAAATTCAAGAATGCCTTACCAGATTCAGGACAGTTGGCAGACTGCCCTGCTCTCTCCTACCTGTCTTGCTCACTTTCACCACTTTTAGCAGCTGGTTTCTTTAGCTCAGTTCTTTCTTGTCTTGATCTTGGAATATTGGATGCCATATTTTGAAAAAAATGAGATACATGACATTTAGATAACTCCAACCAGCCCTGGTGTTAAAACAATAGCACTCACGTTTTATAATTAGGCCTCCCTCCAGTCCCTACAATAATAATATTCACATTTAATAAGTATACCTATTTCTCTTCAACCAGCCCCAACAATAAATTAAGAATATACCCATTTACTCAAAACATATTTCCCTCCCTCCAAACAGTCCCAGCAATAAATTAAATAGCATTAAAGTTTACTAAATATAGCCATTTTCCACAACCATCCCCAGCAATAAATAATTCATATTCACATTAAATAAATAGCCCTCCTCCAAATCAGCCCCATATTCAATTGAGAGCCTTAAACCACCCCAGCATGAAATTAAAGGTTCCTTCGCCTCACCTTAAAAAAATTAGCCCCCACCTACACTCCACGATTAAATAGCCTACCTCAAACACTATATTAAGATCCACCCTTCCCTCACATATAATAAAATACTGCACCCACACGCACACAATATGAACATGGCCCCACACACACACACACATGTATTTATATAATATATATATATTTATATAATATATATATATGTCCAGACTCCACACAATGTACTTATACACACACAATTGCCAACCAGACACACAGCCCCCCCCCTTCCCCCAGAGACACACAGCCCCCCCAGAGAGAGAGACACACACACAGCCCCTCCAGAGAGAGAGACACACACACAGCCCCCAGAGAGAGAGAGAGACACACACTGCCCCCCCAGAGAGAGAGACACACACACAGCCCCCCAGAGAGAGACAGACACACAGCCACCCCCAGAGAGAGAGAGAGGCACAGCCCCCCCAGAGACACACACACAGCCCCCCCAGAGAGAGACACACACACAGCCCTCCCAGAGAGAGAGAGACACACTGCCCCCCCAGAGAGAGAGACACACAGCCCCCCCCAGAGAGACAGACACACAGCCTCCCCCAGAGAGACAGACACACAGCCCCCCCTAGAGAGACAGACACACAGCCCCCCCTAGAGAGACAGACACACAGCCCCCCCCAGAGAGACAGACACACAGCCCCCCCAGAGAGACAGACACACAGCCCCCCCCCAGAGAGACAGACACACAGCCCCCCCCAGAGAGACAGACACACAGCCCCCCCAGAGAGACAGACACAGCCCCCCCCCCAGAGAGACAGACACACAGCCCCCCCAGAGAGAGAGGCACAGCCCCCCCAGAGAGAGAGACAGACACACAGCCCCCCAGAGAGACAGACACACAACCACCCCAGAGAGAGACAGACACACAGCCCCCCCAGAGAGAGACAGACACATAGCCCCCCCAGAGAGAGAGAGAGGCACAGCCCCTCCAGAGAGAGAGACACACACGCTGCCCCCCCAGAGAGAGACACACTGCCCCCCAGAGAGAGACACAGCCCCCCCAAAGAGACACACACACAGCACCCCAGAGAGAGAGATACACACACACAGCCCCCCCAGAGAGAGAGACAGCCCCCCAGAGAGAGAAGAGAGACACACAGCCCCCCAGAGAGAGACACAGCCCCCCAGAGAGAGACACAGCCCCCCAGAGAGAGACACAGCCCCCCATAGAGAGACACAGCCCCCCCAGAGACACATCCCCCCCCCAGAGAGAGACACACAGACTCCCCAGAGAGAGACACACAGACCCCCCAGAGAGAGACACACAGGCCCCCAGAGAAAGACACACAGCCCCCCAGAGCGAGAGAGAAAGACACACAGCCCCCCCAGAGAGAGAAACACACAGCCCCCAGAGAAAGACACACAGCCCCCCAGAGCGAGAGAGAAAGACACACAGCCCCCCCAGAGAGAGAGACACACACAGCCCCCCCAGAGAGAGAGAGAAACACACAGCCCCCCCAGTCAGTGAAACACAGTCCTCCCCCAGTTAGTGAAACACAGCCTCCAGTCAGTGAAACACAGCCCCCAGTCAGTGAGACACACTCGGCGGACAGAATTTCAATTTGATGTGCGGCCGATGCCGGTAATCACATGGGATGCGCGCCATGTGACAGGTGCCGTCCCATGTGATTTATATCACATTGAAACTCATAGTGAGCTGCGCTGCTCGATCGGGCATGGTGCCCAACTAGCCATCGGCCCTTCTGGCATTTGCCAGAAGTGCCAGATGGCCAGTCCGGCCCTGATGTTAAGTGTTCAAGTTGAACCCAATAAGTTTCAGTTAAAATATATAATGGGGAGGAGGAAGAGGAAAGAGCAAGTTATTACCTGTTAAACTGGTTTCCTTTACTCCTCCTGCTCACCCAAAGTTCTTTTCTTCTTCTTGGTGCTTGTCTCTAATATGAGTTTAAGATATTTTTTCAGCTTTGGGAAAACCAAAGATACAGGAAGGAGGGAGGCGTGGCCCTATATACCCTCCGGGTGTGTCTTCTTTCCTGTCCTGACTCACGTGCAAGGTGGATTAATATCATAGTGTATGCTGCCACGGAGGAATAAAGGATACCAATAGTTTAACAGGTAAATAACCTGCCGTTTTCCACCTGGAAGTAACACAAAATATAGTCTAAATTTTGTGTTTGTGGCTGATGAAGCATTTGCACTGCACAACAATGTATTGAAACCTTACCCGCAACGCAGTCAGTCTACAGGAAGGCGTATATTTGATTATAGACTGTCACGAGCTAGGCGTGTTGTTTGCATTCTCAGTAGAATGATTTTGTGTAACAATTGTTCATAAGCATGTTATGTGTGCAAACTTTATTGTTATGTATTTCTACTTTAATAAACCTGTTAAACAGCAAGATATACTTTACTTACAGTTCCACTATGAGGTCTATCATCTGCTTGGACCACATTATATTAGAACTACTGTCCATATCCAGGCTGCAGTTGGACTGCCGTGTAATTTCATTTTCACAGATAAAATGCAGAAGGTCAAAGTACCATAGTTTTGGCACATAAACATCATCTGCACCTGCCACAGATTTTTTTGAGGCCTCAACCTTATTTAGTTCTTTCTTATATACAGTCCGGATGTTCCGTACTTTGGTCTTTGCCCATTCTACATCTGTTATAGAGTAATGTGGCAGGCATGCTTTCACAAGTTCTTGCATAGCCACATTATGTACTATTCCTTTGATTTGATCTTCCACAGACAGTGCTGCACCCAATAAGTCTCAATGAAATCCTTTATGAGCTCCACATTGCGGTCATATGACATTTTCAGGTTCTCTTTAAAAATAAGAGACTTTTTGCGATAAGCACAATGGTACAAGAAAACATTCATAATCCTTCCATAAACAACTTACCTTGTATGCCATTGAATGTAAGGTGTAAAAAGCTTGTAGTATCCGTTCATATTTCTCGGACCACTAGGGGTTAAATATATTGATATGCTCGCCAAACACAAGGATATTTTACACGCATGGCCTTCGCCCACAATGCTCCATTCTGTGCAGGTACCACTATTGATTGGTCCACAACTGACATGAACACCCATGTCTGAGTGTAAAAAAATAAAATTACAGAGGAGCCTGTCTGACGCAGAGGGACGTTAGAAGATGAGGGATGAGGAGCAGGTGTCGGTGGTGGTGCGAAAAGTTGAGAAACAAATTGAAGAAATAGTGGAGGGGGATGATGAGGAAGAAGAAGAAATACAATTAACAGACGTGAAAAGAGCAAAGGCAATGACCCAGAGAGAGGTGGAGATGATGGTAAAAGTACTGGACCAGTACGACTACGACTGCCAAAAGAGAAAATACTGAAGAGTCAATACCAGTAAGGAACTAATAATGCAGAAATTACTAAAACAAATTAAGGAGAAACTTGGAAAGAAAAGAAATACATTTCAAGTGCAGAAGCGTTGGCCAGACCTAAAAAATAAAGAACAACTGAGACTGATGCAAATCGGTAGAAACTTTTAAAAAAGTGAGTTTGACATGTTGTGCAACTGTTTAAAGGACTTGTTAGTGAATTTGTAGATGAACGACTGACAATAGTGTATTGAATATGTTGTATTATTTCCAGAATGAAGAAAGGACGATGACGTGCTGCGTAGGTACCGAAAATGTTAAACCTGTGCAGGTACTTGTTAAGGCAGAAAGATAAGATACCGAATTTGAAGAAAAAAAGATGTATTAAAAGAAGGTATTTGAAGTCGCCTGTGGAAACTGTAAAATGATTTTGGGACAAACATATATCGTTATAATAGGGCGCCTTTTTGACAGAACCTATGGAGGTAAAGGGCACCTTTGCAGAGATGCAACAAGAGGGACCACAACATAAAGTTATTACGAGCAGTGTAGAGGGTGAGCAATTTGGCAATTTGCTTGGTGTTCGAAAAGAACTTTAGCATTTAACTTCTATATCTTTAATAAAGTTAAACATATTTTTTCCTTTTCTTGTAGATACCATCTTCATATTGGAAGAATGTTCAGAGGGAGAAAAGAATGTCGGTAGTCTTTTGCAGGGTGTGGTAGAGAAGATGGGAAGGCTTAACGAATATTTTAAATAATTAAGGGCAAACATCAGTGATATACAAAAAAAAATTAAAAAAACTTCATGGAGAGGTTTCAATTTTTTTCAGAAGCTTATGCAACAAAGCACTAGCCACTTTCACAAATGGAAAGTTAAATGTTATAGTACTAATATAAATATGTTAAAACTTTATATTTTTCAACTGTATATTTTTTCTACAGAATTCAACAATAAATCTGTTGGATGTACAATGTGTGATTTATTCTGTGTATTTTACAAATATATGCATTAGCAAGTAAATATAGGTTCAACTATAAAACATGTTCATATGTACTTGTAAAGGGTTACAGAACAGAGGTGTAAGATTCATTACCATTTGCACAGATGTACTAATATGCAACCAGACATATATAAAATACACGTCTATTCACAACTATAGGAAGCATAAAACGTGTTTGTATACAAAAATTTAAATCATTATACACGCAGACAAATGTAATACATATATTTTGCATTTTTATTAATGTGTATTGAGTGAGTGTACAATAAAGTGACGCACAGCTATAATTAAGGAGACAGACATAAGCAATACACATATAAATGAAATATTGGTTTTTTTACAACACTACACTGACAAAGGTATCGAATTAACCTTAAAGCGAGTAAGCGAAACGCGCGTCGGCGTCCGCCTCGCTGTGCTACTTACATGTGTGACTCATGCTGCCCTTTTGTGTATAAACTAGGGAGATATGATACATTAAGGGGCTACAACATAACAGAGGTGGTCTGCACTATATGATCACCTTACCCCACAACTTTGTATAGAGGGGAGCATGATTACAGTCAATCTGTTAAGAAGTGTTTGTAGTTCAAAGAGGGACACCATATCAATCTCATTAGGGAGTGATACTGGAAGGTAGCTAATTTGGTGTTCTCTGTGATAAAGAAGATCACAGTGGTGTAAAACGGGATATAATACAATCGCGCTACCAACTCTTACTATATTGGGATATCCAGACCTATTTACTTTATAAAAGAAAACATAATGGTTTTGATTCTGTCCCAAAGGTTATATATTCAACTTTATTAAATTGTTTCTCCCTCCATCAATAAAGTATTGAAAGGAAATAATTCATTTGAACTAGATTTATAACACTATATATGCAAATAGGATCTGTTTGTAATGATATAGCTTATCTCTCTTGCACTTTTAATAGTGCCTATACTGATTTGGTTAAACTGCTTATTATGCCAGACACCTGGACAGCATGACGATCGATATTACCCAGATATAATATAATTAAGGGAATTGCAAAACATATCACACAGCGAGCCTAGGCAGTTGGTTCTGCCTTTTTAACAAATTTATTTTGATTATTATTTTGGTTTTATTTCGCTACTAGTGGTACTAAGGTACTATATTGGGACTTTTCTATCGTTTTAAATGAACCATTAAAATGTATGTTTTATATAAATAAACAATCATAGAGTGCCCCTAATATACACGTTTTCTACTCTCTACCTTTTCTTTGTGAATATTCTTATATTTCACATATTATATATATATATATATATATATTTAAATTGAATATTTATTTAGTTAATAACAGTGTGTTGGACCAAGCTGCAGGTTGTTTTGTATGTTAAAGTTCTTATTTTCTATGTATAATAAGGTATGTCTTGTGCTATGAGAGAACTGCTTAGGTTCAGTTGAGGTTAGCATGTGTCACATAATTAATCTATTAGGTGAAGGATGTTCATTGGATGGAGGTCTGAATATAAGGAAATGTGGCTTCATTGTTTGTATGCTTTGAAAAAGTTCAATGTTAATAAAAGGCGTCAGAAATATTTATTAGAGGTTTATGAGTGGGAGCGTTTATCTTCAGTAAAAGAGTGCTGTTTCGTATGATCTATCTTCAAACCTGTAAAGTGGACTGCTGCTTGCCCTATGTTGAAAAGGTTACTGTGTTGTTTGGAGGAGATGTGGAG
The DNA here is from genome assembly GCF_038048845.1 of Mixophyes fleayi. Lineage (NCBI taxonomy): Eukaryota > Metazoa > Chordata > Amphibia > Anura > Limnodynastidae > Mixophyes > Mixophyes fleayi. The sequence continues at coordinate 73,531,560 of NC_134408.1, forward strand.
CTAAAGATTAGGAGAAGATTTTGCCTATTTTTATCACGTCGTTTTGCATGTTATGTTACCTATTACTTTCTTCCAAGGACTCACTTTGTTTAGAGGTTTGCCCATTTAGTTTATTGATTTAAGCATCAGACCTTTTTTTTAAAATAAATAAATAAAAACCTTTCCAATGCAACCTTTCATTAAAAACATTTAGAAATTTTATGCACTACCACCTTTGCTGGGTAGCTGGTCAGCGTATTCACTACTCCTTTAGTTCCAAACTTCAACCTGAGTTTGGCATGTACTGGCCGCTAAAAGTTAATACATCAAAATAAATAAATACTTTTGTTTTTTAAAATCTACACTTCAGTTGTTTTAACTGTCAGTGCTATAATTACAATATAAACTGTGGTGTATTATTTTATTCCTATGACTCTCTCCCCTGTTCCTGGTTAATAAAACATCACCCATTGGTGTTGTCTATAAATTTTTATAATAACCAACCTAGGCTGGCAGCACTGGAGCTGGCTAATATTTGTCGGGTAGGGGGGGGGGGCATACTGTCTTTTTATTATTGTTTATTGAATTAATTGCCTTACGAAGCTGCCCACAGCAGTGCAGTTAATAAATGAAGTGATGTCACTGAGGTGGCAGGACGTTTAAAAATGATTCTAATACAAGTGTGTTGTATGTAAATGGCCACCCCCTGTTGATTTTCTGTGTCAAATGTATTACTCGCCAAGGTTTAAGTCTTGTATGTGACAGAACAGCTGGTGAGCATATGTTGTATAAGGTGCTGCGAGAGAAAAGATGGGGTGAAATGTGGAAGAAAAACTGGTGGGCATATGTGGTTTAATGCGGGAGAAAAGCTGGTGGGCATATTTGGTGGCATGCGGGAGAAAAGCTTCTGTTCATATTGTGTGACATGAGAGAAAAGCTGGTATGCAGGGGTGACGTGTGTGAAAAGTTTGATGAACTGGGGGAATGTGAAAGAGAAGAAGGTGGGGCACATGCGATTGAAAAGCTGGTGAGCAGGCAGGTATGTGTGAGAAAAAGACACTAGCGTAAAATGGAGGGTACTAGCTTTAGAGGAAATTGGAGAAAAAAGTAATTTACCAAAACTGTAGTGGATAGGTGGAATATGCATCCAACAGAGGCGATGTAGCCTAATATAATGCAGCAATATAAACATGCTTGATTTTTATGGATTAAGAAAAATATAATTATCATCAACATTTATTTATATAGTGCCAGCAGATTCCATAACGCTTTACAATTGGCAACAAACAGTAATAGAACAATACTGGGTAATACATATATACAGAGAAGTAAGAGTGCCCTGCTCGCAAGCTTACAATTTATGGGACAATGGTTTGATACACAAGGATAAGTGCTACATCATATTGAATATTTGTCCAGCTAGAATGCAAAGGTTACGTTGCTGCCCTCACCTCGGCGCTAATTGCCCTTACCCTCTTCTTGCCCCTTCTCTCATTCCCAGTCCCCTCCTGTCTCCCACTATGCCGCCCCGCTCCTTCCCTATACCCATCCTCTCCCCTAGCCCCTTTCTCTCTCCCAACTCTCACTGCCCCACCCCTCACCCTCCCCCTCGCTCCATCAACCCTGATAATCTCATCCGCATCTCCCCTCTTCCCTCCCTCCCTTTCTCTTGTGCCCTCTGGAACTCCAGGTCCATCTGCAACAAACTTTCCTCCATCCATGACCTCTTCATCTTCAACTCTCTTAATCTTCTTGCCATCACTGAAACCTGGCTTACTTCTTCTGACACCGTTTCACCCGCCGCTCTCTCCTACGGGGGCCTCTCCTTCACCCACCCCACCAGACCAGACGAGTGTCCAGGAGGCTGAGTGGGCCTCCTCCTATCCCCTAACTGCACTTTTCGTGTCATTCCTACTGTACCTTCCCTCTCCTTCTCCTTTGAAGTACACTCCATCCGTCTCTTCTCCCCCATCCACCTCCGTGTCTCCGTCATCTACCGTCCCCCAGGCCCCTCCTCCCTTTTCCTTGACAACTTCTCTGCCTGGCTCCCCCACTACCTTTCCTCTGACCTCCCCTCCATCACACTTGGTGACTTTAATATCCCTATTGACAACTGTTCTGACCCCACCACCATTAAACTTCTCGCCCTTTCCTCCTCCCTAGGCCTTACTCAGTGGACGTCTTCCCCCACCCACTGTCTTTGTCACTCCCTTGACCTTGTCTTCTCTCATCTCTGTGATCTCTCTGACTTCTCCAACTCTCCCTTCCCACTATCTGACCACCACCTCTTCTCCTTCACTCTGTCCTCCTCCCCTGCTCCTGCCTCGCCCAAAGCCACCCTCACTAGATGTAACCTGGATGCTATTGACCCCTCCTCCTTCTCCTCCTCTCTCGAAACTTTCATTTCACCCCTTCCCTCCCTGACCTGTCCCGACCAGGCCTTGTCTCTCTACAATCACTCCCTCACCACTGCCCTGGACGCTGTTGCCACGGCCTCTTCTATCCGCCGACGGCGCATTATTCCCCAACCCTGGCACTCTAAACTCACCTGCTTCCCCCAAAGATGCTCTCGCACTGCTGAACGCCTCTGGAGGAAATCTCGCTCCCTGGCTGACTTCCTCCACTTTAAATTCATACTCTCTTCTTTCTCCTCTGCCCTCTCCCTCGCTAAACAATCCTTCTTTAAGTCCCTCATTTCTTCTCAGTCCTCCAATCCCAGCCGCCTCTTTGCCACCTTCAGCTCCCTCCTCTCCCCCGCCCCCCTCCCTCTGTCCCGCCTTCCATCTCCGCTTCTGACTTCGCCACTTCTCTTTGTAGAAAAGGAAAGAGAGAAAGTTGTATTATAGGTGCACTAATACTTTCTAATGATCGTATTTTATTAATAAAATATAACTTTTATTGGTATTGGTTAAAATAAAGCGAAATATATATTAAAAGTAATAAAAATACTCGCTATCTGTTAGTATATTCCCTGTTAATGTTTGGACTTGTGCTGATCAAAATGGTAGTAGCATCACAGTAATTAGTTTAACCAGTATGCTTATTGTTCATGACCACTCCTATTAAACCATTCCCATAGTATTATGTTAGGCTATAGCGCTGTTTATAAGTGCCAAGTATAATAATTAGCACATAGTATAGGATAATCTTAGAGGAAATGCATCATACGGGGAGTGTATTGCTAACTACCTATAAATACCACCGAACTAACTCTGGATATATCGGGGTATAATTACAGCTGCCAGTTAGAGAGAAATCAGATAAACAGATAGCGAGGACGCCGACGCGCGTTTCGCTATGGTCTGCTTTGTCCAAGGCAAGCTGAGGCAATGATCTGACATCTCTTTTATACACTATGAGAGGTTCCTACCTAGTCACGTGATCGGAACTATGTCCAATCCAACTGTGTTATTTTGGAGGTGTGTGTTCGTCAGATACGCTGTCTTATATTTCAGCTATTTCAGCTATTAACACTCGTTTTTTATATATCTTCTTGGAATCAATCTCTATCTTTGTTTATCACAAGGTATTTTAAGATATTCATTTAAAAGGGAAAGAAGAGAAGTTTCACAAGGCTCATCACTTTGGTGATCTCAGTATATTTAAGGGGTCATGTTTCCCCGTGATTTATTCATAGCTGGATTCAGTCTGGCTATATATCTTTTTAAGAGTATATCAAGTTTATTACATATTGTTTTTTCTCTATTTATCCAGTCTTTCCTTTGGATTATATTGAGTAGATACATATCTCTCTATTATGTATGGTGCTTATTTAGGTATGTTAAATATTTGTTAATTCTGATTTACCCAATTGGTGTTTCTTTAACAGTTAGATTTTTAGATTCAAAATGTTTGGTGCTTTATGGCTATGAGATTCCACTTGCATTTTCTTATTGATTTTAGGTTATTTAGATTACAGTCTTATATTTTTGATTGATAGGATATGTTATTGGTCCTGTCCTTTTACTATAAATTAATTCTATAAGTGACTAACTTTAAACTAACTTGTGTGTGATAAATTAATAAAAATTGAAAAAGTGATAGATATGTGATTAGGGTTTATAGTAAAAATAAACATATTATAAGTGACTGACAAAAATTACTGTGTATACTTTGATAGTGAGAAATATTATTACATGTGTCAGTTACTTCAAGTGAATATCATGATTTCATTGATCTTTTTTTATTTTATTTATGTTTTTTATCTTTTATTATTTATTTTAAATTATTTTAATTTTTATTTCATTTTTTATTTTTTACTATTTTTGTTTAGAAGTGATGTGAATATAACATAATATGTAAATATGTGAATTCAAGTTATTTTTATCCTAGATGTACAAGAACACCGGGCCTTACCAGACCAACCACACATCCACACATGTGAGTATTGATATATTATAATAATAGAATCAGTCAATTTCTAAAGTTTGAGTTAATAAATTCTTTATTAGTTATTTGTTAATATCATTTGTAATTTATTTTGAGTTATTTGGGTTTCTACAAGCTTTTATTTATATTCTATTGTCGTTCCCTAATATGTTGTATTGTATTACACTTACAATCCCCACATGAAGAGAGTATATAAGGTTATATTTCATCGAGGTATACTTATTTTCCTTTATATATCTCTAGCTGATTGTTCAGAGAAAAACCATATAGTTATTGTTATCATTCAAGCCTCCTGGGTGTACCGTTCCCATCTGAAAAATCATTTTGGTTTCTCTTTTGAGAAGTTCTTGTTTTATATTACCTCCTCTTATACCTAAATTTAGTTTTTCCATACCAAAGGCTGTCAGATCTTTGGGATTACTATTATGTATTTTGAGAAAGTGTTTGGCTACTCTTGTAATTGTTTTCATTTTTCTGATATCCTGTTCGGCATTGCGAATATTTCCAATGTGTTCTAGAAGTCTCTGCTTGAAAGCTCGATTTGTCATGCCTATATACATCAGGTTGCAAGTACATTTCAAACAGTAGATTACGCCTTGTGTGTCACAGTTTATAAAGGTATTTATTTTGTGACAATGATTATATTTGTCAGTAAATTCTTTAGTTTTTTTAGTATATTTACAGGCTTTACATTTTCCACAGGGATAAAATCCTGTGGTGTGATGAATAGTGCCTATTTGTTTGAATTTTTCCTGAAAGTGGCTATGAACTAATATATCTTTTAAATTTTTAGATCTTCTCCAGCTTATAGCTATATTTTCTCTGAGAATTTTATTGAGATCTTGATCCAATTTCAAAATGTGGCTGTGTTTTTGTATGATTTTATCTATTTCTTTCCACTTATTATTAAAAGTACCTATAAATCTAATTTGTTCTGTTTCTTGATCACTTTTTGTCTTTTTCTGGAAGATTAATTCTTCCCTTTTCATTGATTTGGCTGATCTGTATGATTTGCCAATCAATTTATTGCTATATCCTCTTTTTAGCAGTCTTTCACTTAGTTCATTTGCCCTTTTGTCAAAGATTTCTGAATCGCCACAATTTCGTCTTATGCGTAAAAATTCCCCTTTGGGTATGCTTTTTATTGTAGGTGGGAAATGTGAACTAGATGCATGAAGTATACTGTTCGTAGCTGTATTCTTTCTAAAATTATCTGTTGTTAGTTCTTTTTGGTCGTTAATGATTATGGTTAGGTCTAGGAAATTTATTTTATCCATTTTAATTTCAAAGGTAAGTCTCAGATTGATTTCATTCTTGTTGAGGTGATTAACAAATTCTATGAAGGTTTCTTTTCGTCCCTCCCAAATTATAAAAATATCATCGATATATCTCAGCCAAACTGAGATATATTGTGTGTAGATATCATTTTCCTCGACAAAAACCATTTTTTGTTCCCACCAACCCAGGTATATGTTGGCATAAGTTGGGGCACATGTTGTCCCCATGGCAGTACCTCTCACTTGTAGGAAGAATTGGTTGTTGAATGTGAAATAGTTGTTTGTCAGGATGAATTCCAAAAGAGATAGAAGAAAGTAATTGTGATCATTTTTGACTTTGGTTTCTAGAAATTGTTTCACTGCTTTTATACCCATGGAATGTTCTATGCTAGTGTATAATGATTCAATATCACAGGTACATAACCAGGTGTTTTCATTTACTGTGATATTTTCAATTTTGCTTAGAACATCTAATGTATCACGTACATAGGAGGGTAGGGTATATACAAATTCTCTTAGATATTTATCCACGTATATACTGGCTTTTTCAGTCAGGTTATCGATACCCGAGATGATTGGTCTACCCGGTGGTTTTTTCTCATTTTTATGAATTTTGGGGAGTACATAAAATGTCGATGTTTTAGGGTTTTCTACCCATAAAAATTCATAATCTTTATTAGTAATATAGCCGTTATCCAAAGCCTCCTTTATTAGATTTTGGTAGTTCTTTAGAATTACATTTGTGGGATTATTGCTTAGTTTTCGATAGCATTTAATATCATTTAATTGTTTGTATATCTCTCCCTTATAGTCTGTTATAGGCCAGATCACAATGTTGCCGCCCTTATCTGAGGGTTTAATAACGACATTATTCCATTCACTCATTTCTTTTAGTGTTTTTCTCTCTTCAAAAGTTAAATTATTACTCCCTTTTTGTGTGGAGGTTATTAGTGTGTCCAGATCTTTGGATACCAGTTCCATATATATCATAATTTCTGGACAGATCATGGGGTTAGGACAGAAAGTAGATTTCTTATTAATTTCCGGGTTTTTGTCCACATTCTAACTGGGATTCGTGCCTAGTAATGCTTCTCTTTGTAATTCTTCAAGAGCAAAGATTATATCGTGTTCTTGTGTATCAAACTGAGACATTGGCATAGTTAAAGATACATCTTGTTTTTGAGATGATAGAGTATCTAATGTAGTATCTACTGTAATTTCTTCTCTTTTACAGAAGAACTTTTTTAAAAGTAATTTTCTCCCAAATAGATGGAGATCTTTTTCTACTTCAAATCTATTCATATTATTAGTTGGTGAAAAAGATAACCCTTTCGAGAGTACGTTTATTTGGGTTTGTGTGAGTGGTTGATCAGATAAATTAATAATTTTCAATGCATTGTCCAAATTGTCTGTTTCTTCTAGTATTTTGGTTTCCTTCTCTGTCTCTGTTGATTTCCTTCCCATTCTCTTATTTCTCTTTTTCTTCCTAGCCCTTCTCGTTTTCTTATGTCCGTACCTTCTTCTACTGATCTTATACTTTTGCCTAAAAAATTAATGTGTTGAAGAGATTGAGTGGCTCTATTGACATTCGGGGTTTCTGATGTTTCCCCGTCAGATGTTTCTGTTTCTGAGGTGGAGTATCCTCGCATTGTGTCTTTTCTAAAGGGCTGTCCTTTTTTCTGATTCCATCTAAATATGTTTTTCTGTTCAAAATCATATTGGTCACGTGCAAATTTTCTCTTTTTCTTATCTTTTACTATTTCTTCTATCTCTCTAACCTCTTTTTTGTATTTTTCATATGTTTTTTGGAATTTATCCAGACTTTCATATTCTTTCAATTTCTCACCTAATTGTGATATATCATTAGTTAGCTTTACAAGTTTTATCTCATCATCTTTAATCAAGACCTTTATAAGATCATGTGAGCATCTGAGTAGTATTTGTTCCCACTCTTCTTTCAATTGTGGGGTAGCTAGCTCATATGATGGATAAATTCTTGGTCTAAGACCTCGGGGTACTAAATTTTGTTTGATATAGTTTTCAAAAGTAATCTTGTTCCAGAATGTTTTAGTTTCTTTTATTAACAAGTGTTTTAGGTCTATTAGATCATCCATCCAATGTTGTTGGGATGTTTCACTAGTATATGATATATTGAATAGATTTTCCAAGTTATCATTTCGATTGTCTTGCCTCTGGCTTAAGTCTTGTCTTATATTAAAAGTGGTCATTATTGTTAAATATTATATAATTTGACGATTATACAATTATATATTTGGTGTTAGAGATCTGACTAGATTCTCAAAGGTAACTGTGCTGATAGAGTGAATTTGAAAGGGATTCAAAAAGTCATTGAAACTGAAAAGAAAAAAGTTCTATCGCACTAGTTTGTCATTTAGAAGTATAACCCCAATGAGTATGTTATCATTTTATTAAATTTATATATATATCAACCTGGGGGTGCCACCTAAACTTTAAATGTAAACATTGTAGAAAAGGAAAGAGAGAAAGTTGTATTATAGGTGCACTAATACTTTCTAATGATCGTATTTTATTAATAAAATATAACTTTTATTGGTATTGGTTAAAATAAAGCGAAATATATATTAAAAGTAATAAAAATACTCGCTATCTGTTAGTATATTCCCTGTTAATGTTTGGACTTGTGCTGATCAAAATGGTAGTAGCATCACAGTAATTAGTTTAACCAGTATGCTTATTGTTCATGACCACTCCTATTAAACCATTCCCATAGTATTATGTTAGGCTATAGCGCTGTTTATAAGTGCCAAGTATAATAATTAGCACATAGTATAGGATAATCTTAGAGGAAATGCATCATACGGGGAGTGTATTGCTAACTACCTATAAATACCACCGAACTAACCCTGGATATATCGGGGTATAATTACAGCTGCCAGTTAGAGAGAAATCAGATAAACAGATAGCGAGGACGCCAACGCGCGTTTCGCTATGGTCTGCTTTGTCCAAGGCAAGCTGAGGCAATGATCTGACATTAGAAAGTATTAGTGCACCTATAATACAACTTTCTCTCTTTCCTTTTCTACAATGTTTACATTTAAAGTTTAGGTGGCACCCCCAGGTTGATATATATATAAATTTAATAAAATGATAACATACTCATTGGGGTTATACTTCTAAATGACAAACTAGTGCGATAGAACTTTTTTCTTTTCAGTTTCAATGACTTTTTGAATCCCTTTCAAATTCACTCTATCAGCACAGTTACCTTTGAGAATCTAGTCAGATCTCTAACACCAAATATATAATTGTATAATCGTCAAATTATCTAATATTTAACAATAATGACCACTTTTAATATAAGACAAGACTTAAGCCAGAGGCAAGACAATCGAAATGATAACTTGGAAAATCTATTCAATATATCATATACTAGTGAAACATCCCAACAACATTGGATGGATGATCTAATAGACCTAAAACACTTGTTAATAAAAGAAACTAAAACATTCTGGAACAAGATTACTTTTGAAAACTATATCAAACAAAATTTAGTACCCCGAGGTCTTAGACCAAGAATTTATCCATCATATGAGCTAGCTACCCCACAATTGAAAGAAGAGTGGGAACAAATACTACTCAGATGCTCACATGATCTTATAAAGGTCTTGATTAAAGATGATGAGATAAAACTTGTAAAGCTAACTAATGATATATCACAATTAGGTGAGAAATTGAAAGAATATGAAAGTCTGGATAAATTCCAAAAAACATATGAAAAATACAAAAAAGAGGTTAGAGAGATAGAAGAAATAGTAAAAGATAAGAAAAAGAGAAAATTTGCACGTGACCAATATGATTTTGAACAGAAAAACATATTTAGATGGAATCAGAAAAAAGGACAGCCCTTTAGAAAAGACACAATGCGAGGATACTCCACCTCAGAAACAGAAACATCTGACGGGGAAACATCAGAAACCCCGAATGTCAATAGAGCCACTCAATCTCTTCAACACATTAATTTTTTAGGCAAAAGTATAAGATCAGTAGAAGAAGGTACGGACATAAGAAAACGAGAAGGGCTAGGAAGAAAAAGAGAAATAAGAGAATGGGAGGGAAATCAACAGAGACAGAGAAGGAAACCAAAATACTAGAAGAAACAGACAATTTGGACAATGCATTGAAAATTATTAATTTATCTGATCAACCACTCACACAAACCCAAATAAACGTACTCTCGAAAGGGTTATCTTTTTCACCAACTAATAATATGAATAGATTTGAAGTAGAAAAAGATCTCCATCTATTTGGGAGAAAATTACTTTTAAAAAAGTTCTTCTGTAAAAGAGAAGAAATTACAGTAGATACTACATTAGATACTCTATCATCTCAAAAACAAGATGTATCTTTAACTATGCCAATGTCTCAGTTTGATACACAAGAACACGATATAATCTTTGCTCTTGAAGAATTACAAAGAGAAGCATTACTAGGCACGAATCCCAGTCAGAATGTGGACAAAAACCCGGAAATTAAAAAGAAATCTACTTTCTGTCCTAACCCCATGATCTGTCCAGAAATTATGATATATATGGAACTGGTATCCAAAGATCTGGACACACTAATAACTTCCACACAAAAAGGGAGTAATAATTTAACTTTTGAAGAGAGAAAAACACTAAAAGAAATGAGTGAATGGAATAATGTCGTTATTAAACCCTCAGATAAGGGCGGCAACATTGTGATCTGGCCTATAACAGACTATAAGGGAGAGATATACAAACAATTAAATGATATTAAATGCTATCGAAAACTAAGCAATAATCCCACAAATGTAATTCTAAAGAACTACCAAAATCTAATAAAGGAGGCTTTGGATAACGGCTATATTACTAATAAAGATTATGAATTTTTATGGGTAGAAAACCCTAAAACATCGACATTTTATGTACTCCCCAAAATTCATAAAAATGAGAAAAAACCACCGGGTAGACCAATCATCTCGGGTATCGATAACCTGACTGAAAAAGCCAGTATATACGTGGATAAATATCTAAGAGAATTTGTATATACCCTACCCTCCTATGTACGTGATACATTAGATGTTCTAAGCAAAATTGAAAATATCACAGTAAATGAAAACACCTGGTTATGTACCTGTGATATTGAATCATTATACACTAGCATAGAACATTCCATGGGTATAAAAGCAGTGAAACAATTTCTAGAAACCAAAGTCAAAAATGATCACAATTACTTTCTTCTATCTCTTTTGGAATTCATCCTGACAAACAACTATTTCACATTCAACAACCAATTCTTCCTACAAGTGAGAGGTACTGCCATGGGGACAACATGTGCCCCAACTTATGCCAACATATACCTGGGTTGGTGGGATCAAAAAATGGTTTTTGTCGAGGAAAATGATATCTACACACAATATATCTCAGTTTGGCTGAGATATATCGATGATATTTTTATAATTTGGGAGGGACGAAAAGAAACCTTCATAGAATTTGTTAATCACCTCAACAAGAATGAAATCAATCTGAGACTTACCTTTGAAATTAAAATGGATAAAATAAATTTCCTAGACCTAACCATAATCATTAACGACCAAAAAGAACTAACAACAGATAATTTTAGAAAGAATACAGCTACGAACAGTATACTTCATGCATCTAGTTCACATTTCCCACCTACAATAAAAAGCATACCCAAAGGGGAATTTTTACGCATAAGACGAAATTGTGGCGATTCAGAAATCTTTGACAAAAGGGCAAATGAACTAAGTGAAAGACTGCTAAAAAGAGGATATAGCAATAAATTGATTGGCAAATCATACAGATCAGCCAAATCAATGAAAAGGGAAGAATTAATCTTCCAGAAAAAGACAAAAAGTGATCAAGAAACAGAACAAATTAGATTTATAGGTACTTTTAATAATAAGTGGAAAGAAATAGATATAATCATACAAAAACACAGCCACATTTTGAAATTGGATCAAGATCTCAATAAAATTCTCAGAGAAAATATAGCTATAAGCTGGAGAAGATCTAAAAATTTAAAAGATATATTAGTTCATAGCCACTTTCAGGAAAAATTCAAACAAATAGGCACTATTCATCACACCACAGGATTTTATCCCTGTGGAAAATGTAAAGCCTGTAAATATACTAAAAAAACTAAAGAATTTACTGACAAATATAATCATTGTCACAAAATAAATACCTTTATAAACTGTGACACACAAGGCGTAATCTACTGTTTGAAATGTACTTGCAACCTGATGTATATAGGCATGACAAATCGAGCTTTCAAGCAGAGACTTCTAGAACACATTGGAAATATTCGCAATGCCGAACAGGATATCAGAAAAATGAAAACAATTACAAGAGTAGCCAAACACTTTCTCAAAATACATAATAGTAATCCCAAAGATCTGACAGCCTTTGGTATGGAAAAACTAAATTTAGGTATAAGAGGAGGTAATATAAAACAAGAACTTCTCAAAAGAGAAACCAAAATGATTTTTCAGATGGGAACGGTACACCCAGGAGGCTTGAATGATAACAATAACTATATGGTTTTTCTCTGAACAATCAGCTAGAGATATATAAAGGAAAATAAGTATACCTCGATGAAATATAACCTTATATACTCTCTTCATGTGGGGATTGTAAGTGTAATACAATACAACATATTAGGGAACGACAATAGAATATAAATAAAAGCTTGTAGAAACCCAAATAACTCAAAATAAATTACAAATGATATTAACAAATAACTAATAAAGAATTTATTAACTCAAACTTTAGAAATTGACTGATTCTATTATTATAATATATCAATACTCACATGTGTGGATGTGTGGTTGGTCTGGTAAGGTCCGGTGTTCTTGTACATCTAGGATAAAAATAACTTGAATTCACATATTTACATATTATGTTATATTCACATCACTTCTAAACAAAAATAGTAAAAAATAAAAAATGAAATAAAAATTAAAATAATTTAAAATAAATAATAAAAGATAAAAAACATAAATAAAATAAAAAAAGATCAATGAAATCATGATATTCACTTGAAGTAACTGACACATGTAATAATATTTCTCACTATCAAAGTATACACAGTAATTTTTGTCAGTCACTTATAATATGTTTATTTTTACTATAAACCCTAATCACATATCTATCACTTTTTCAATTTTTATTAATTTATCACACACAAGTTAGTTTAAAGTTAGTCACTTATAGAATTAATTTATAGTAAAAGGACAGGACCAATAACATATCCTATCAATCAAAAATATAAGACTGTAATCTAAATAACCTAAAATCAATAAGAAAATGCAAGTGGAATCTCATAGCCATAAAGCACCAAACATTTTGAATCTAAAAATCTAACTGTTAAAGAAACACCAATTGGGTAAATCAGAATTAACAAATATTTAACATACCTAAATAAGCACCATACATAATAGAGAGATATGTATCTACTCAATATAATCCAAAGGAAAGACTGGATAAATAGAGAAAAAACAATATGTAATAAACTTGATATACTCTTAAAAAGATATATAGCCAGACTGAATCCAGCTATGAATAAATCACGGGGAAACATGACCCCTTAAATATACTGAGATCACCAAAGTGTAGAGCCTTGTGAAACTTCTCTTCTTTCCCTTTTAAATGAATATCTTAAAATACCTTGTGATAAACAAAGATAGAGATTGATTCCAAGAAGATATATAAAAAACGAGTGTTAATAGCTGAAATAGCTGAAATATAAGACAGCGTATCTGACGAACACACACCTCCAAAATAACACAGTTGGATTGGACATAGTTCCGATCACGTGACTAGGTAGGAACCTCTCATAGTGTATAAAAGAGATGTCAGATCATTGCCTCAGCTTGCCTTGGACAAAGCAGACCATAGCGAAACGCGCGTCGGCGTCCTCGCTATCTGTTTATCTGATTTCTCTCTAACTGGCAGCTGTAATTATACCCCGATATATCCAGAGTTAGTTCGGTGGTATTTATAGGTAGTTAGCAATACACTCCCCGTATGATGCATTTTTTCTCTAAGATTATCCTATACTATGTGCTAATTATTATACTTGGCACTTATAAACAGCGCTATAGCCTAACATAATACTATGGGAATGGTTTAATAGGAGTGGTCATGAACAATAAGCATACTGGTTAAACTAATTACTGTGATGCTACTACCATTTTGATCAGCACAAGTCCAAACATTAACAGGGAATATACTAACAGATAGCGAGTATTTTTATTACTTTTAATATATATTTCGCTTTATTTTAACCAATACCAATAAAAGTTATATTTTATTAATAAAATACGATCATTAGAAAGTATTAGTGCACCTATAATACAACTTTCTCTCTTTCCTTTTCTACAATGTTTACATTTAAAGTTTAGGTGGCACCCCCAGGTTGATATATATATAAATTTAATAAAATGATAACATACTCATTGGGGTTATACTTCTAAATGACAAACTAGTGCGATAGAACTTTTTTCTTTTCAGTTTCGCCACTTCTCTTCCAAGATTGTGGCCACCAGACTGAACATCTCCTCCTCCTCTTCTCCCGTCACCCTCATCGCTTCACCTCGCACCATCAACCAACTCTGGTGCTCCTTCAGCCGTACAACTGGTGAAGAAGTTCGCTCCCTTATTCTTTCCTCTCCACCCTCTACCTGCCCTCTCGATCCCATCCCCTCCCACCTCCTTCGCTCTCTCTCTCCAACGGCCTGCTCTTACCTATCACACCTTTTCAACCTATCACTCTCCTCTGGTGTAGTACCCTCCTCTTTTAAACACGCTCTAATCTCTCATATCCTCAAAAAACCCAATCTTGACCCCACCTCTCTTGCTAATTATCGCCCTATCTCTCTTCTCCCCTATGCCTCCAAATTACTTGAGCGGATTGTCTGCAGCCGCCTAACCAGGCACCTCGCGGACAATTCCCTCCTCGACCCTCTCCAATCTGGCTACCGCCCCCTACATTCTACCAAAACTGCCTTGGCCAAGGTTACTAATAATCTATCAACCAAATCCAAGGGTCACTTCTCCGTACTCATCCTCCTTGACCTCTCTGCAGCCTTTGACACCATGGACCACCCCCTCCTGCTGCAAACTCTTCTCTCTCTCGTCCTCTCTGGTTCTGTCCATGCCTGGTTCGCCTCATACCTCGCTAATCGCTCCTTCTCTGTATCCTTATCTGGTTCTTCCTCTACTCCCTCCCCTCTCCCTGTAGGAGTCCCTCAGGGCTCTGTTCTCCGTCCTCTACTCTTCTCGCTCTATACTTCCTCCCTTGGTGCTCTCATCTCCTCCTTCGGTCTTCAGTATCACCTCTATGCTGACGACATTCAACTCTATATCTCCTCTCCTGATCTTTCCTCCACCCTTCTCACTCGGGTATCAGACTGCCTCTCCGCCATCTCCTCCTGGATGTCCGAGCGCTTTCTCAAAATCAATATCTCTAAAACTGAACTCGATGTCTTTCCTCCGCCCAGACTCCCATCCCACCATGACCTCTCTATTGTCGTCAATAACACCACCATCTCCTCTGTCACCCAACTTCGCTGCCTGGGTGTCACCCTTGACTCCTCGCTCTCTTTTGCCCCCCACATTGACTCCCTTGCCCAAGCCTGTCGCTTCCAACTACGCAACATCGCCCGCATCCGTCCTTTTCTCTCTCAGGATGCCACCAAAACTATCATCCACGCACTCATCATCTCCCGCCTCGATTATTGTAACCTCCTCCTCACTGGCCTCCCCCACTCCCATCTCTCCCCCCTCCGCTCTATACTCAATGCGGCTGCAAGACTCATCTTCCTCTCACGCCGCTCCTCCTCTGCCTCCCCTCTCTGCCTTGCCATACACTGGCTCACCTTCCCCTACAGAATCCTTTTCAAACTCCTCACCACCACTTACAGGGCTCTCTCCAACTCTACTGCCCCTTATATCTCTAACCTACTCTCCATTCACACTCCTGCCCGCTCCCTGCGCTCGGCCAATGACCGCCACCTCTCCTCCACTCTTATCACCTCTTCCCACTCCAGAATCCAAGACTTTTCCCGTGCAGCCCCCCTTCTTTGGAACGACCTCCCTCGTTCCATCCGTCTCTCTCCTACTCTGTGCTTCTTCAAACGTGCACTAAAAACTCACCTCTACCTCAAAGCCTATCAACCATCTACTTAACCCCCATCTCCTCCCTTTTTGCTCGTCCTCTCTTCTCTCCTCTTGCCTCAACTGGCTCCTCCTGTGCCTGGTCTGTTTACCCTCCCTTAGGATGTAAGCTCGCATGAGCAGGGCCACCTCCCCTCCTGTCTCCATACCTGTTCTTTCGCTCTGTCTTTACTGCATATGACTGGCCGGAGTTTCTGAAGTATTGGTACTTTTTGTTCATTGTTCTGTATGGTTTCACCCTGTATAGTCTACTGTTAGTACTGTGTGTGGCGCTGCGGATACCTTGTGGATCCTGACAAATAAATGATAATAATAATATTTAGTGGGCTGTATGCTCAGTTACACAACTATGTTGGTCAGAGGGTTGTTGTCTTGTGTTAGCTGTGTAGAGGGTGGTAATAGGGCAACCTAGGGAGATGAAGAGAGTGGTAGAAGAATATTATAAGCTTGTCAGTAGAGGTAGGTTTTCAGAGACTGCTTGAAGGTTTGAAGACTAGTCTTTTGGTGCGAGGTAGTGAATTCCATAAAGTGGGTGCAGCCCGAAAAAAAGTCCTGTAACCGAGAATGGGAGGAAGTGATGAGCGTGTAAGAGAGAAGCAGGTCTTGTGTGGAACAGAGGTGTCGAATTGGGAGGTATTTTGAGACAAGTGAATAGATGTATGTCGGTGAAATTTTGTTGATGGCCTTGTATGTTAGTAGAAGAATTTTATATTGGATTTGTTTAAAAACAGGCAACCAATGTAGAGACTGACAGAGTGACACAGCAGAGGAATAACGATTTGCAAGGAAAATCAATCTTGCCACTGCATACAAAATAGATTGTAGGGGTTCGAGTCTGATTTCGGGAAGACCAGTAAGCAGTGAATTACAATAGTAAATAGTTGATGCAGGAGATGATGAGTGCATGAATTAAAGTTTTTTTGCAGTGTCTTGTGTGAGATATGAGCGTATTCTGGAAATATTTTTTAGATGTATGCAGCATGATGTAAATATAGAGTTGATGTGGTGAACAAAGGATAGTTGCATGTCAAAGATTACACCTAGGCTGCGAGCTTGCGGGGTGGGAATATTATTAATTCTGTTTTTCAAAGATTGATTTTGAGTTGGCGAGAGGACATTCAAGATGAAATCGCAGAAAGACAGTAATGCGAGACCACACAGATGGTGAGAGATCAGGAGAAGATAGATAAATTTTGTGTATCATCCGCATAGAGATGATACTGAAATCCAAAGCAGCTTATTAGTTTTCCAAAAGAAGTGGTGTAGATAGAGAATAGCAAAGTACCTTGTACTGAGCCTTGTGGTACTCCAACTGATAAAAGTAGCGTAGTGGAGGTTGTTCCAGAGAAATTAACAGTGTTGAATGCAGCAGAGAGATCCAGGAGAATTGGAAGAGAGTAATCACCTTTAGTTTTAGCTGTGATCAGATCATTGACAACCTTGGTTAGTGCAGTCTCTGTGGAGTGTTGAGAGCGAAAGCCTGATTGCAGAGGATCTAATAGGTTGTTTGCAGAAAGGAAACGTGTGAGGCAAGTGTAGGCAATTATCTTAAGAAGTTTGGAGGGGCATGGAAGCTGAGAGATGGGGCGATAATTTGAGAGAGAGTTTACGTCAGAATTTAGTTTTTTGAGAATAGGAGTAATCACTGCGTGCTTGATTAGTGATGGAAATATACCAGTAGAGAGAGAGATTACAGATTTTGGTTTGAGGTGGAATGAGCACACGAGACAGGGTCCTACTAATTTGTGAGGGTATGGGATCAAGAAGACAGGAGGTAGAGTAAGAAGTGAATAGAAAAATAGTGGAAACTAGATGAGCGAAGTGGTTCTTATCTGCAGGCTTCTGAATTTGATCATTTAAATATTTTAACGTTACAAAAAGCTATGAAATTCCATAGACAAAAAAACCTTACAGTTTACCATGTCCGATTAAGGCTTGTTACACTTACAGATCATCTAAAACTTAAAAAAACTTGAAACGCTTTCACTCAAACTCCATAAAGCAATGTAATTACAACGATTAAGACAGAATTCTTAATCGGCGTGTTCCTTGTGCCATACAGACATGGTATCCTTCACATTCTGTTGTTAGCTGCAGATTCAGCACAATTTTGTAGTGAGATTGCTGTTATCTCCAAAACGGCAGGGTTTGTGGGGTGTTCCTGGTATGCAGTGGTGAGTACCTATCAAAAGTGGTCTACAGAAGGACAACCAGTGAACTGGCAATAGGGTCTTGGGTGCCTAAGGCTAAGTAATGCATATGGGGAGCGAAGGCTAGCCCATCTGGTCCAGTCCCACAGAAGAGTTACTGTAGCACATATTGCTGAAAGAGTTAATGCTGGCTATGATTTAAAGGTGTCAGCGCATACAATGCATCACAGCTTTCTGCGTAGCCGCAGAACGGTCATTGTCCCCATGCTGACCCTTGTCTAGCGCCTACCATGGGCATGTGAGCACCAGAACTGGACGGCCAGGTGCGTGTGCGTTGGTTATCTGGATAAGAGAGGGCACCAGTATACGCTATAGGTTGAATGCAAGCTGCTGAAGGCAGTGTGTGATGCTCTGTGCAATGTTCTACTTGGACTCCAAATTTCCTAGATCTCAATCCGATCGAGCATCTGTGAGCTATATTGGAAAAACAAGTCCTAGCCCCACCTCCCAATTTACAGGACTTAAAGGATCTGCTGTTAACATCTTGGTGCCAGATACCACTTGACACCTACAGAGGTTTTGTGAAGTCCATGCCTCAAAGGGGACCTACACAATATTAGGCAAGAGGTTTAAATGTTGTGGCTAATCACTGTGTGCGTAACTAAAAAAAAATAAAAAAATTAAATTGCGTACTGTAACATTTCCATCACAATCTCTGTGCTAATTATTTTCAAACCCAAACACATTGGGTTTGTGACAGGAGGTGTGGAATCTTCCCTGCAATTTTACTATTTTCTTTAAATTATTTTAATAAGAGATTTTGTTTGTTCTTGGTCCTAGATAGCGGGTAAAGCTTGAATTTTGTCGACTTGATTTATTTTGAAGATCATTATAATTAATGCTTTACTCACTGTTTGTATTTTATAGGTTACAGAGGATCAAATCAAATTGCTAAGAATTCAGCGTTTAATACAAGACAAACTGGATAAACCCTACCTAGATTACACCTTACATGATACCATCTATAATTTGATACTTGATGGCATGCAGAAAAAAGCAGAGCAGCTTTATAAAGAATTTAAAATCCCTGACAAAAGGTATGTAATTGAAATGTATGTTACACATGGTTGGTTCAACAAAATGTGGGGTGAAAGTAAAATGTGGGTTTTAGCCTGTATTTTATCATCATAAGTGCCCTGCATGTCATAGTATGTGATCACCATCATAGGTTAGACTTCTCTAACCTACTAACATCTTAGATTTGACTGAATCATCCAGCATTACTATTCCCGGGAAAATATAAGATCTTTTTTTGCTGCTTGATCACCTGTATCCCTCTGGTATGAGTTTTCCCACACCTGATTTTATTCCTATCAATATGGATGATCAATGGGAGAAAGTGCTCTATCCCCTTCGAGAGCTCTGTACATCAAAAGGACACAAGATCTATGATTAAGGCTCAAATAAGTTCTAACTCTGGTGAGTTCGATACCACTAGGGGTAAGTCACCTTTTCACTCGTTGGAACACAGGTTGGAATATCTTTATTGATGATCTTATTCGATGTTTCATCTATATGTGTTTTATAGATGTATTATTAGGTGTTGATGGTATTACACTGTTGGAATGTTTTGTTGGATTTCTTCATCAAATATGTGGAAATAAGAAGCAATTTGACACATCAAGAAAATAAGAAATAAGTATTCATCGGTATTTGAATATATCACGTTTAGATTGTGGTGGGAGTCACCAGAAGTGCTTGTGTCACTTTTATTATTTTCTCACTGTAGCAGCTATAAGTAAGCGGCTCCAGGTCCCCAGGAAGGAGCCTGGTGGTGGCAGCCAAATCCTCCCACAACTATTGCCTAGTTAGCATTCACAAGTCAGTGAGTGTCTGATCGCAGGTGACACCAATAGGAGTCGTCAGTAACAGTCAGTTACTGACCGTGAGAGCATCCCAGATAAACTGTTTGATTCCTTCTTCCCCCACAGACCGGTGGGCAAAGTAAGCCCATCTGGTCACAGAAAGTATAGCCATATTTGACATTAAAATATATAGCTGAACAATGTACATTAACTAACTAAAGGATTTATACTTAACTAAATGTATTCTTCATTTTTTCACCCCCTCTGCAACAGGTTGCCATTAGTGAGCTAAATTATCCAAACTTTTCTGTGAATTTCTAGCCTTTTACCACATTTGACCATGAAATATTACATGTTTTGTTGATGGAATTTGGCCTTAAGTGTCCCCAGTCCTACCCAAACCACACTACAGATCAGAATAAATTGACCATAATCAATTTCCATATCGCTACACCTGGAAAACAGACTGTTACACCACAAAACTCAATATGCTTAACATTTCACATTAACTTTTCTCATCTCTAACTGTCCTGTTAGGAAGGATGTGTTTCTATAACTAGGCAGAGAGAGTGAGATTGATAGCTTCGCAGGTTGCCTGGACAAAAAGCACTATGGGTGTTGGTGGATTCATGCACAGTGACATGTCCAGTGATGTCACAGTAACTGAAATGCATGCAGACTCAGTGTCACATAACACCGTGTTTGTCTGCCTCCCCTGAGCATCTCTGTTCCTGGCACCATGAATACTCCTACTCTGCTTAGATTTATGCCCACATTGGTTTTACACCTGCTGATATTAGCATTTAGCAATATGTTTTAGCATAGCTTAGTGCCTGAGCAACAGGTTATATTGGCATTGCATATTGGTTTAAATTATTGCTTTGATATCCCATTTCAAACCCTGCATGACATCCATAGCTACTGGTGACATTCAACTCTTTCCTGACATTGAACTGGCTATTATCACTTTTCATCTTGGAGAGCTAATTCTGTGTGTGCGCATCCTTTAATGTTGTCTAGTGAGTGTTTTCAAAAAAAGTGAGGTCCATGGAAAGTGAAAACAAAAACATAGGATAAAGGTAATGAAAGGATAAGAAAAGTATGTATTTGAGCACTGACGGTAACTTTCTTGAACAAGTACTGATGAAAAAATATCAGATATCTGTTGTTTATCTTTAAAATCCTCTCCAGATTACAGCCATTGATGGGAGTGTGATTCCAGGGGACTCTATTCATCACACTTCTCTCAATTTGTACCTTGTTCTCCTGCATAAGAAACTATTTCCTTATGTGTCATTCCTGAATCATTAAATACAGTTCTTCTAGGGTTACTATGGCTCATCATCATTTATTTATTTATATAGTGCCGCTAATTCGGCAGCGCTGTACAGAGAACACACTCAGATTAGTCCCTGCCCCAATAGAGTTTACAGTCTAAATTCCCTAACACACACAGAGACAGACTAGGGACAATGTTTAATAGCTGCCAATTAACCTACTAGTATGTTTCTGGATTGTTGGAGGATACCAAAACACCTGGAGGAAACCAACGTAAAAATGGGGAGAACATACAAACTCCACACAGATAAGGCCATGGTCGGGAATCAAACTAATGATCCCAGTACTGTATGGCAGAAGTGCTAACCACTAAGCCACCATACTGTCCATGGCTGTGACAACACTTACTTGTAATTAAGTTATTTTGCGGGGTCCTTAATAATTTATTTTTGCCTGACTAAAGTTAAACCTGTTCTGTCTATTCCTTTGGTTCTGCAGCCTTCCTTCAGATTATGGAAAATGTGCATACGTCTACTGTAAACGCCAAAATCTTGTCACCACACTATCTGTTTGATTGTGCCATAAATTGAATCCCTGGTACTACCTAATCCCTGGTACCACCCCTCCTAGAGGTGGTGTGTATCACCTTTCTATACCCGAAATTTAAGCCATATTGGAATACATTAGTCATAACCTAAAAAGGGGATTCATCCACAAATCCACTTCCACTGCTGCAGCTTGGTTTTTCTTGGAAAAATAAATATTTTCTACTTTCAATATAAGTGTGGAAGAAATAAAGATCTGTAGGCTTCTATAATAGTGAAAATAACCAGAGTCTGGTACATATCTAGATTGTGTCCGTATATATTTGGCATATATTCACCAAACAAGTTACATAGCACTCTGTTAAAAAAAAGATGGGACACACTGATATTTATAGTATTAAACAGAAAAAAAAAAAGCAAGAAGGTTTTGCTTAAAACTGTTTTTATCACTATACATTCCTTTCTTCCTGGTAATCATACATGCCTAATAATTCATGAGTTAAAACTTAATATTATCATTGTGAATACTGAGGCCTATTCTTTGTTTTGTACATATAATGTCACATATCTAATTAAGCGCAATACCATCAGGCAACTACATATTTTCTTACAAAATCAAGCGCCAATGTTATCATACACATGCCCATATTAACAATGTAATATCAAGTCTGATGAGTAAATTGGAATGATGTCCAAGTAAACAACAACAAATTCATAGAGTCACAGGAAACGTCATTGGCTAATGACTTCCATGGTATAGAACAAAAAAAAATAATTCCTAGGTGCTGGATATAATCGAACTAAATCCTACAAAAACTATAATTAGATGAAGAGAGTTAGCTCCTTACAGAAGGGGAGGGGGGCAATTCAATAGTAATAGATATAGACAGTTTATAAAAAAAACCAGTAAAGAGTGCCAGTCTAACTAAATATTAGTAAATAATGTAATAACAATAAAATTAATAAATAAATGTGGCAGATTAACAATAGGCTCCTGGTTAAACAATTCTATTTCAGTAATTACATGCAAACAATCTAAAAACATAAACACATATTTTGCTGTATGTAAATAAAATAGTGTGGGATCAAATGAATAAAAGATCTAATAATCATTTCGGTACCATGACCGTTAATCTTATAGAAAAAGTGGGTCTCCTTTGATGCTTAGAGCTGTAAGAACAATGGCAGATTGATGACGCAGTAGATTGGGGGAATAGAAAAGGTGAATGGCCAGCTTTCTTCACTCCCCGTCCAAATTAGTGAGCTTCATACTAGGAGAGTGTGATACATTAATTCCATGTAGCAAATAGCTAAAGGGAACACTTCAATCTGCTTCTGAAACAATGAAGTCTAATGCTGGGTACATACTACAGGTTTTTCCACAGATTATCGTGTCAGTCACACGATAATCGATCATTAAGTCCAATATCGCACTAGTGTGTTCGCTCCCAGGGCCGCCAAGAGAGGGGGACGGGTACTAATTACCCAGGCCCGTGCATGCCAGGGGGCCTGGGCCCTTTAATGCCAATTTTTTTTTTTTAATAAAAACTACTTTTCTTTTGTGTTTATATATTTTTTTATCCACAGGAGGGGATGGGGGGGGTGTCTTTGCCCCATTCGTTGGTGGGGGGAGCAGAGTAGTTTTTTAAGAAAAACAACAAAAATAGCAACAAAATAAAAACATACTCACATAATCGCGGCGTCCCTCTTCCCTCCTCCCTGCTCCGTTCATAATGAATGTCGTGTGTGACGTCATCGGGTCACGCCCGACATTCAGTGAGGAGCGGCGCACAGGATTGCCTGCAAGCAAATCAGAAGAAAGAAGTCAGAAGAGAAGAAGAGAAGTAAAAAGATGAAAGATGCCAATAGAAAGGTAAGTAAAGGAACGGAGGCAAGGGGAGGAAAAGCAGCAGAAAAGCACAGTGTGAGGAAAAAGGGGGGTGAGAAAGGCACAGTGTGATTGAAAAGGGGGGGAGAGAGGCACAGTGTGATTGATAAGAAGGGTGGGGGGAGAGGCACAGTGTGATTGAAAAGGGGGGGAAAGAGAGGCACAGTGTGATTGAAAAGGGGGGGGGAAGCAGTACTTGCACAGTGTGATTGAAAAAAGGGGGGGAAAACCGCATGGCACAGTGTGATTGAAAAGGGGGGGCGGCATGGCACAGTTTGATTGGGGGGAAGCTGCATGGCACAGTGTGATTGGAAAGGGTGGGAAGCGGCATGGCACATTGTGATTGAAAAGGGGGGGAAAGGCACATTATGATTGAAAAAAGGGGGAAGCAGCATGGCACAGTGTGATTGAAAAAAAGGGGGCAGCATGGCTCAGTGTGATGAAGGGTGGCCAGGTGAAGGGGGAGAAGCATCATGGATGGTGCAGTGTAATCATAAGGGGGCACAGCATTGTGATGATGAAGGGGCACAGTAATGTGTGTGTGATGGCAGAGGGGCCTTGTGGCAATGTAATGTGTGCGAGGTAGGCAGTGGCTAATTAATGGGTGCTATTTTGTTTGTGGGGCGATGGTGGGGCAATTTAATAGTGGGGACTATTAATTTAAGATGGGTTGGTTTGGGGGCTATTGAATGTGGGGGTGAGTTTGGGGAGAATGAGGTCTCTTTATTAAATGTGACTATGAATTATTTAATGGCAGTGATGGTTGCGGGAAATGGGTATATTTATAAAATGTAAATACTATTAATTTATTGCTGGGGCTGTTTACGGGGAGGGAAATAGGTTAATTTATTAAATGGGAATACTATTATTTTAATGTTGGGGTTGGAGGAAGGCCTAATTATTACTCGTGGGTGCTATTGATTTAACGCCGTGGTTGGTTTGAATTTTCTAAATGTACCCATTTTTTTCCCCATATAGGGCCCCCAAATTTCCAGGATCTAGACAAGCCACAACTAAAGAAAGCAGCAGCCACAGGTGGTGAATGTGACAAGAACAGGTAGGAGAGAGCAGGACAGTATGTGAAATGTTTTGACTCTAGTTGGACAATCCCAATTCTTGATGATTGTTCTCCCCAATGTAAGGGGCAGGCCAAGATTGTTAACTCTTTTTATACACACTGCATTGTTTATATACTACACTATGGTGCTAGATGTTCTGGAAGTCAGGAATGCACAACAATGCAGGGTTTTTTTTCTGTAGGAGGGTGGCCTATCGTTTCTCACCTGCTAGCTACGCCCCAATGATGCATAACCACGCCCCCAATCATATGAACACACCCACAGATACTTCTGCCCGGCGGCACAAAGTTTTTTAACATGCTCAACTATAAGGGGGGCCCAATGAAGTTGTTGTACCGGGGCCTTGAATTCCTCTTGGCAGCCCTGTACGCTCCCATGATCATGTTTTATCGTTCCAAACCACATTATATCGCTTGATTTTAAAAACGGACAAAAAATCTCTTTAAATAATCGATCTATGCCGAGCAAATTCTGCAGCATGTATGCACTCACGGCCAGCAATGTAGGCATATCTCCACAGACTTTACTGAGTCACTATCTTTTCAGCCGATGGTAACGACAGATGAAGAGTACAGATCTGAAGGTAAATCTTGTAAAACGTGTATAGTGTGTACACATGAATCGGCCTGCTAATCAGCCTACATTGCGCTTTTGTGGGAGAACTTTGTGACCTTATTTCTTTTGTTGTACTGTTCATTTATATTTCACCTCTGTGGACAACATAACTTTGCTGGATAAGCAGTGTCAGCATTGAGCTGCAGCATGTGTAACAGCCTCTGTGAAAGAATTTTCTCACGGATATACCCACAATCCGATTTGGACGTTTTTTGGAGAGTGAAATAAACCCTTTGTGATAAGGATAGATACAAGTTTTATCAGGCTGATATTATTCTTACGTGTGGACGGGGTCTCTTTATTCAGCCACTTGTTTCAATGTTGTATGGGACGGTTATTCATATTAGAGGCCAGAGTTGCAGATCTCAAACAGCTGCTGTGAATCACAAACAGCAAGAAAACACAAGAGCTCTTAGACTCCATTGCTTCAGAGGGAGATTGAAGTGTTCCATTTAGCTTTTTGTTACATGGACTCAGCCTCGGACTGGCCTGCCGGACAGCCGGGCTAACCACCGGTAGGCCCCGCTGGGTTGAAGCTCCGCCCCCTCCATTGTTAGGGCGGAGCTTACTGAACATTGCTTCATTTACACAGCTTGGTCCTGCCGAGAGAGGGAGAGGGGGCAGGTACTATTTACCTGGGCATGCCAGGGGGCCCGGGGCTGCACTGCCGACTATTGTAATTTATTTATTTTTTAAGCAGTTTTTTTTCCAAAACTTTTTTTTTTCATGCCCCGGCGGGGGTGCGCTTTTGTGCCGGCTGCAGCGCTCGGTCCTACTTGCGGGTCCGCCGATGCGATGACGTCATGCGAGAGTGCCTTGCTGTGCTCTCGCGTGACTTTGTTGTCCTGCTTGCTTATTGCAGCCTGTAAGGAGCATGGCTGGCTTCGGTGCAGGCTCAGGCTGCAGCAGGAGTTTGTACTAGAGGGGACTCCACATTTTGCCTGCTACAGGCTAAATCCAGGTTAGTGTACAGTATAAATAACAGAGTCAACAGTAAACACGAAAAATTCCTTATATTACATCTTTGCAGCCACACCTTGACTCTGCTGCTAAGCACTAGGCAGTTTGCACAATTTCAGGGAGAAAATCTTTGGATACTTAGAAAATGGAGACTTGGTAATTTTTGTACTTGCTGCAAATACACTATTGCAGGTGTAATGCACGTTCACAGTAACCCGGGATATGGGAATCAGCTTTGGAAAACATTTTGCAAACACCATGATAGAAGAATGTGTAATTATTTTCTTGTCCTTCTGAGGCTCATAAATAATTTTGGCAATTACTTTATTATAAGAGAAGGCATTCACATTCTCCTAGATAGCATATATAAACCTTCATTGTCGGACAGAACCAAAGTGTAAGGTTAAGCTACACCCTTGGAATTCTGGGTAGAGGTATGTCAACTGTTCTTTACTTGCATCCTTGAAGGCCTGGGGAAAGATATGTGAAGTCACTGCAGAAGTTGAAAAAAATCCATTCAGATATTTTGTTGTTTAGATTTTATTATTTCGATTTATTTATTTTACATTTCATACATTCTGTTATTTTTTTCTTATAAATTTAAAAAAAAATAATAATATATATATATTATTGTACGCAGCAATGCAGGTTTTTTTTGGTAGGAGGGTGGGGTACCGCTTTTAACCTGGTAGCCATGCCCCAATGATGCATAGCCTTGCCCACAACTGTATGGCCACTCCCACCAGCGCGGCGGTGCATTTTTTTTCTCTCTGCTCCACTACAATGGGGGGCCCCATGAAGTTGCTGTACCGGGGCCCTGAATTCCTCTTGGCAGCCCTGCATGTCCCTCTGTTTCCAGTCTGCAACCAGTTTTCCAAAAGGCTGTCATTCCTCTCAAGAGGATGGCTACAAGACTCTGCGCTTTTAAAACTCTACGAAACTGCTCCTGGAATGGAGCAGTTATAGTTTCAATATAATCACCTCATGACGGTAAGTCTGTTATTATTACACGTTGGGTTCTACAACTGTGAAAAATACAATATTGTTATTTGAAGTTGTGTATTAAAGCATAACTATCATTCCCTAATAATAGCATCAATTTCTACAATGAAATGTTGTGGTTGCAAAGAATTTGTGGTTTGCTTTATGACCTGGTGCTAAAGTATAACTATATTTACTATATATTAAATTATTCTCAGCTCTTCCTCATATTTTTTTGTTAAAGTCAGGATAAGATTTTTTTATTTTTTTTGTACAGGTGAGCATACACTTTAAGTAAAGCCAGCTTCAGTCTGTATATATGTAGAGTCTTCAGGACCAAAGGTACCAATAGGTTAAAAGAGTCGCCTAAGGTTCCAATGGTTAAGGGACACCTTAAACACTGAATGATGGACATAATGTCACTCATTCATTGTTTTTATAGTTCTTGTGATAATCCTACATGGAATGCCAGCCACTCAAATGGAGGAGAAGCAGCTGGCAGCTTCTTATCTGTGAATAAACATTTTCTTATTCACACACAGGTAAAATTATTTGCTTGACTAGGTCAGCCATAACCTCACCTGTTCATACAATGGGACATTTCAAAGCAATGTCTTTTGAATTTAAAATCATACAGATGTTCATAGATGTTCCCCAACCCAAAACACTAGCAACACTTCATCTTTATCAGCTTGCCTGAGTGACCAAAATGGCAGTAGTAGCTGAATGTCCAAATAATTAGGTATGCAGCCAGTGTCAGCAGTCAAGTTCAATAACCGCTGTATGGGTTTGCATGGCTATGATAGTTCCTTAGCTCTCAGCTTACAATGAACATTATTGCTAATAGGTTTATAGTGCACTTTTGTATCCTTTGGGTGATATTTTGTTTGTATGGTGAAGGTGGGGCAATTTAATTTTATAGTGGGGACTATTAATTTAAGATGGGGTGGTTTGGGGCTATTAATTGAAAGTGGGGCTGAGTTTGAGGAGCATGAGGTCTATTTATTAAATGTGAATATGAATTATTTAATGGCAGTGACGGTTGTGGGAAATAGGTATATTTATTATATGTAAATGCGATTAATTTATTGTAGGGGCTGTCTGGAGGGAGGGAAATAGGTTTACTAAATGGGAATACTATTACTCTAATGCTGGGGCTGGAGGAAGGCCTAAGTATTAATTGTGGGACCTATTGATTTAACGCCGGGGCTGGTTGTAATTTTCTAAATGTACCCATTACTTTTTCCAAATAGGGCCCCCAACATTCCAGGATACAGACAAGCCGCAACTAAAGAAACCAGCAGCCACAGGTGGTGACAAGAACAGGTAGGACAGTCTGTCAAATGTTCTGAGCCTAGTGGGACAATCCCGATTTTTGGTGACTGTTCTGCCCAATCTAAGGGGCAGGTCAAGACTGTGTATTCTTTATATACTACACCATGGTGCTAACTGTCCTTCGTAGGCTGACCACTCCCCCTCTAGTGTCTGGTCCCACCTCTATGATGGCTAGCCACACCCCCTCTGGTGGGCCCCTAGTGTTGCAGTCCCCCGGTGGGCCCTTCATGCCCCAGTCCGACACTGCATGGACTTAATGTATCACACACTCCTAGTGTGAAACTAACTTACTGTCTAATTTGGCCGGGGAGTGAGGAAAGCTAGCCAATCACCTTTTCTCTCCCCCTCTACTACATCATCCATGTGCCATTTTACTTATGCACTATATGGACAAAAGTATGTGGCCCAACCTTTTAATTATTGAATTGGTGTTTCAATCAGACCCGTTGCCAGGGGTGTATAAAATCAAGCACCTAGCCATGCAGTCTCCATTTGCTAACATTTGAACATTTGTGATACAAATTGGGTCATTCTGAAGAGCTCAGTGACTTCCAGCATGGTACGCTCATGAAATTTCATCCTGCTGGATATTCAATGGACAACTGTAAGCAATATTATTAGAAAGTGGAAGTGCTTAGGAACAACAGCAACTCAGCCACAAAGCAGAAGACCACGTAAAATCACAGAGTGGGGTCAACGACTGCTAAGGCGTATGGTGCGTAAAAGTCACTAACACTCTGCTGATTCCATAGCTGAAGCGTTCCAAGATTCCACTGCCATTAATGTAAACAGAAAACTGCAGCGGGAGCTTAATAGAATGGGTTTCCATGGCCAAACAGCTGCATGCAAGCCTCACAACACCAAGACCAATGTGTCTAATGGAGTGGTGTAAAGCACACCGACACTGGACTGTGGAGCAGTGAAAACCTATTCTGTGGGGTGATGAATCACGCTTCTCTGTTTGGCAGTCAAATGGGTGAGTCTGGGTTTGGCGGATGCCAGGAGAACATTACCTGTCTGACTGCATTATGAAAACTGTGACGTTTGGTGGAGGAGGGATAATGGTATGGGGCTCTTTTTCAGGGTGTGGGCTGGGCTCCCTTACTTCCAGTGAAGGGCAATCTTAATACTTAAGCATACGAAGTCATTTTGAAAAATGCTATGCTTCCAACTTTATAGCAAGTTTTTGGAAGGCCTTTTTCTATTCAAACATGACTGTGCCTCAGTGCACAAAGCACAGACTACAAAGACATGGTTTGATGATCTCGGTGTGCAAGAACTTGACTGTTCCACATAGAGCCCTGACCTCAACCACATCGAACACCTTTGTTATGAACTGGAACGGAGATCGCATGCCAAGCCTTCTCGTCCAACATCAGTGTAAGCTGTTATCGCTGCAAAAGGGGTACCAACTCCATATTAAAGTATATGTATTTTAATACAATGTCATTACAGTCACTGTTGGTGTAATTGTCAAGCATCCAAATACCTTTGTCTATATAGTATAGCTTCTAAATAAAAAAGAAAGAAAACCAACATAGCATAATAACGTAAAATGCCTTGATAAAGACCCAGGATATCGGGTTGAAACGCGTTGGATTATGACCCGATGATCAAATGCCCAGGTGACATTATCGTGTACTTTGGACCTGAACTGCAGCAGTGTTTTATTGTATACAGGCACTTTTATCTTGGACATTTGGTACGGTGCCATTTTTATTGATTCTGATCATATTCATTGATTTTACTAGTTGCACTGTTTTATCAGGAATAAATGTATTTGTGAGATAATGCACCAGTGCGGTTGCTTTGTTTCCTTCTTTTGTATATTTCTATATGTTTGGAGTGGAGTGTGACAACACACGTGCTGAGACGTCTGTAAGGAAACGGAGAATTATTCTACAGGCCTATATTTGACTTCCTGAATGTAAGCTCATACCCTGAGGGGGAGGAAATTGGAGGAAGGATCACAGGTGCTGTATTGAAACTTATTATCATCGCCAAGTTTTGAACACTCCATACATGCCCATAGTGGTGGTGGACTTTACTTGATGTTTTACGTTATTATGCTATGTTGGTTTTCTTTCTTTTTTATTATGTACCTCACATGATGAGAGGATTGAGGGAGTGTATCTCTCTGATTTAGAAGTTCTCTGTGTTTCAAGAACGGGAGCGCCAGTGTACGTACCATTTTGTGTATTACAGTGTATTTTATTGTGGAGTTGTGTGTGGAAACTCTGAGGTATTTACACAGCTGCACACCTGAGTGAAGCGCCCTATTAGATCTTGTCTAAGTAGATTCATTTTATAGTATAGCTGTAAACATCAAAGGAGACCCACGTTTTCTAAAAGTTTCACGGTCATGGTACCTAAATGACTATTAAATCAGCAAAATATGTGTTTATGTTTTTAGATGGTTTGCATGTAATTATTTAATAAATAAAATTATTTAACCAGGAGGATATTGTTAATTCTGCCATATTTATTATTAATTTTATTGCTATTACATTATTTACTGATATTTAGTTAGAAAGGCACTCCTTACTGTTTTTTTTATAAACTGTCTATATCAATTATTTTTGCGTTGGCACCCCTCTTCTGTAAGGAGCTAACTCTCCAACTAATTACAGTTTTTGTGGGATTTAGTGTTATTATATCCAGTGCCTAGGAATGTTTGTTTGTTGTTTTTTTTGTTCTGTACAATGTCATGCCTTTCACGTTTTGCAATGCCTCAGAAGTCATTTGCTAATGACCTTTCCTGGGACTCTATCAATTTGTTTTTGTTTACATACACATCATTCTAATTTACTCCTCAGACTTGATTTTGCAATGTTTTCTGGGGATTTCGAACTACTATCAACAATTTATGCTCCCATTACTGAACTCCCCAAAGTAGGCACATTATTGAGTTTGTCTTCCACAAACAGTATTCTTGTTACGCTTCTCAGGAGATTTCTAAAAAAGTCAGTGTTATTGCTGGTCTTCCCAAGGTGTGGATTCTAACGATCCCATGGTCTTCACCAAGAACGGCTGCAAGGCTGGATGTATTTTGCTGCTGGAGGTTAGCCCACTGTCATCATAGGTGTTAGACGGTTGATAAGAGATCAGGGAGAGTAGACTATGTAGTGTAGTACAGCAAGGCAAAGCATGATTTAGTTAGCTGAAGTGGTACAGCACACACAGAAGAATCCTAAGCTGTAGTCAGTGGAACACCGGGTCGGATACACAGAAGATGCACCACACACAGGAGAGTTGCCGGTTCGGGTACACTGGAGCACCGACTGCAGAATGGTCAGTATGGATAACCAGGTCAGATACAGTGGAGCACAGACAGCGGAGTAGTCAGTATGGATAGCCGGGTTAGATACACTGGAACGCAGACAGCGGAACATATCCAGAAGCAGTAGTCAACAAGCCAGAAGGTCATACACAGGGAATCATCAGATTACACCAGGAAGGAACGCAGGGAGAGCCAGACGCCAGGTAGTAACCTGTTGCTCTGACACAGCTGCAGTGTCAAGGGGAGCTTTAAATACTTTACAGACTGTATATTCTTCCTCCCAGCCACGATCATGTGACTGCCCGAACCAGGAAGTGCTGACCTATACACAGAGGCAGACGAATCAGCAGCAGAGGAGTGGGAACGTGGGACAGGTTAGTTTCTAACAATTTGACTTCCAGATCCTGAAAAAATGACAATCATTAGTAACAAAGAATTAATTCCCATTATTTGTGTAACTTCCCACAGTTTTTGACATTTTCCACAGTCCGAGACACAGCTTTTTGACCTCTTTCATATGACACTGTCACACTGTTCTAATTATGTTGGAGGTGCTTCAGTTTTCTGGATTGTAAAGCTCCAATTGAATGTGTGTTTCACAATAAGCAATGTATTTTACCTTCTTGGTTCATATCTGAAATCGGAAGTCTTGGAGTTTATTAGTCCTTTAATTATTAAAAATGTCATCAAAAGGCATCTATGTAAAAGACTGAACTTATGGTTACACGTGTAATGTAAAGCTATAGATATATACACCGATCAGCAACAACATTAAAATCGCCTGCCTAATATTGGGTAGATCCCTTTTGTGCCGCCAAAACAGCTCTAACCCATCGGGGCACAAGACATCTTAAAGTGTACTGTGGTATCTGCCACCAGTACATTAGCAGCAGATCTGGGAATCTTTGGAGGCCAAGTCGACACCTTGAACTCTTTGTCATGTTCCTCAAACCATACCTGAACAATCTTTGCAGTGTGGCAGGGCTCTTATCCTGCCATCAGGGAATACCGTTGCCATGTCTTGGTCTACCACAATGTTTAGGTAGGTGGTACATGTCAAAGTAACATCCACATGAATGCCAGGACCAAAGCTTTCCTAGCAGAGCATTGCCTCCATCGGCTTGACATCTTCCCATAGTGCATCCTGGTTCCATCTTTTCCCAGTTAAAGAATGCACACACAACCAGTCGTCTACATGATGTAAAAGAAAATGTGATTCATCGGAAGGCCACCCTCTTCCATTGCTCCATGGTCTAGTTCTGGCATTCGCCCCTGTTAGAAAAAAATAACCTGAATTAGCAGATAGAAATGAAGAGCTCAAATAGAATTAAAACTAAAACAGACCCTTTGGTGGTGCCAAACTATAGCGTCTAGCAATATAAAATTATCATTAATTATTTTGACCACATATGTTTATTTAGGTCCAAATATTATATCTATACAGTTGATCAAAAATTGCTTTGTCGGGTATTCTACAGTGTATCCAAAAAGTAATTATCAAAGTTGCATTATCACTTCCTATACAGTTAGTATAAATGCACTGTACTGTAGCATAGCCAGCATTAACGTTTTCAGCAGTTTGTGCTGCAGTAGCTCTTCTGTGGGATTAATCCAGACGGGCTAGCCTTCGCTCCCTACGTGCAACAATGAACCTTAAATGCACATGACCTGTCAGGTGCCGCCCTGCGATCTCTTCGGGACGGCCGCCTGTGATTTACCCCTGCCTAGCAACCAGTCGTGTCACTTCTGGTCCCGGCCACACACTGCATACTGGTGCAACGAGACGCTATGCGCTGATCTCCCTCGGCGCTATTATTAAAACACTTCCTGGTCCTCCTACCAGTGCCAGAGTATCAGGTCTTCCTGCCTCCAGCGTTTCAGTGTGTTACCAGTTTCATGCATTGTTCCTGACCTTCCTTGTATTGCCTGTGACCTTTCTGACCCGGACCGTTTGACCACCTCTATTTGGATTCCCCTTTGTACTGCGCTTCCTGAACGTTACCGACCCGGCTTGTCTCATCATCCCTCTGGATTTCCTTGTGTACCTCTGCTACCAGAACGTTACCAATCCGGCCTGTCTGACACCTCTTTGTATCTCGCTGTTGACTTGTGGGAGGACCGCGACCTGCGTGCCCCTGTGGCAGAGTCGATACCTCATTGCGGGGGTCCCTGGTGAATACCAGGGGCACGTTAGATTCCGCACCTTCCTCTGAGTTGTGACAACAATAGCAGGTACGCAATATAGTTGTGACCGTATACTCTGGCCATGACGACTGAGGGGCCTGGTGAATCGTCAGCTCGAAAATTACTCCTGCACCTGAGTCAGCGAGTGGAACAACAGGAAGCAGCTCAGGCTCATCTCCTGCAATGCGTTAAAGGTTAGCATCCCGTTTCGATGTCCTACAGGGTACCTTTTCCACTTCTCCAGCCATAACCTCCTCTACGTCTGCGTCTTCCAGTGTGGTTACGGTCTCTACAGCGGCCTCCTGTCTGCGAATTCCGATACCTGAAAAATTTGACGGAGATCCCAAGAAGTGCAGGGGTTTTCTGAACCAATGCGCCATTCAATTTGAATGCAACCCAGGGACCTTCCCATCAGAACGCACTAAAGTGGTATTTATCATCTCCCTCCTCAGCGGTCAAGCTCCCCTCCTCAGCAGCACAACCTCTTTCATCAAGGCCTTTAGATGAGTCTTTGACGATCCCGGAAGAGTCGCTTCCACAGCTACTAGTCTGTTAAACCTCCGTCAAGGCGACCTGTCCGTGGGTCAGTATGCAGTTTAATTCCGTACTCTGGCTTCCTAGTTGAAATGGAACAACGAAGCACTGGTGGCAACCTTCTGGCAGGGTCTGGATGATCGGAATAAAGCCTTCCAGTCTCCTACTTAATTTCCTACCTTTTCTTCTACCTCTTCCCCTTCATTCCCCTTCCCTTATCCTTATCTCTCCGTCTCTCCCCCGTGTCTCTCTGTCTGTCTACCCCACCCCCTAGATTGTACGCTCCTTTGAGCAGGGTCATCTCTCCTCCTGTCTTCACCACTCTTAACTCGGCTCTCCAGCTACCTAGCCCTCCTCGAGGACCCTCTTCCCCCCCGTCCCCTCTCGCTCCCTCCTCTCCCCTTTGTGGTCTCCCTGTCATCCGGGCCCTCCCTCTTGGGCTCAGCCATATGCAGGACCTTCCCCTCTTCCCTCCCACGCCCCTCTAGCTGTGCTTTGAGCTCACTGAGTTACTGTGCTTATTGTTTACTGTACTGTGCTGTCTCACCTTGTATTGTAATTTTGTTTGTCCCTGTACGGCGCTACGGACACCTAGTGGCGCCCTATAAATAAAGATTAATAATAATAAAAAAAGATGAGCTAATTTCCAGAGAACTCCCTGCTGATCATGATTCCCTCATCTCGATGTGTATCAAGGTGGACTTGCGCTACCAGGAGCGCATGCAAGAACGCCCCTCTAGTAAACAGTTCATACCGCGGCTGGCGCCTCTGTTCCAAAATCCCATCTTGCCAGTAGATGAACCTATGCAAGTAGGACGTTCCAAATTGTCCCCAGAAGAAAGGGAGAGACGCTTCAAGCAACGCATGTGTCTTTATTGTGGAGA
Organism: Mixophyes fleayi; assembly: GCF_038048845.1. Classification (NCBI taxonomy): domain Eukaryota; kingdom Metazoa; phylum Chordata; class Amphibia; order Anura; family Limnodynastidae; genus Mixophyes; species Mixophyes fleayi. The sequence goes on from NC_134408.1 coordinate 73,566,985, forward strand.
CCCGGGACATCTTCTGAGAGTTTGCCCCAAAAGACAGGGAAACTCTTCCTCCTGAACGGTGGCAGGGAGGCCGCTTTAGGAGAGTCCACTGTTGCTCCCTACTCCAAAAATTCCCCAGAATTTCTTATGGCTGTAATCCCTAGCACCCCTAAAGGTCCCTTCTCCACCACGGCCTTTGTGGACTCCGGCTCCTCCGGGTACTTCATTTCTGTGGATCTTGCCTCGCAGCTCCAAATATCTTTGAAATCCTTGCCTCAACCGTTATCTTTGACGGTAGTCGTGTCATCAACGGCTCCATCTCCTCCATGACCTTCATAGCGAGATGATCCAACTTTTGGTTTTGCCTAAATCCATTAACCCCCTCATCTTGGGGCTACCGTGGTTAAAGATGCATTCACCTCAAATGGATTGGGGTCGCGCTCAAGTAACAGTGTGGGGTTCAGGATGTCTTTATAAATGGTTGACCAAGGTCTTGCCTCCCAAATCCCAAATTATGCCTCACTCCAAGCTAACCAGTCTTCCTGCTGCATTTATGGAGTTCAAAGATGTATTCAGCAAGATTGAAGCAGAAACCCTGCCTCCTCATCGTCCCTGGGATTGCGCTATTGTTTTGTCTCCTGACCAACCCATTCCCAAGGGGCGGACCTATCCGTTATCTCGTCCAGAGACGTTGGCCATGTCCCAATACATCACAGAAAACCTTAAACGGGGATTCATCCGTAAGTGCACATCCCCGGCCGGTGCAGGCTTCTTCTTTGTCAAAAAGGAGGATGGGTCTCTTCGTCCTTGTATCGATTATCGTCCTCTTAATCGCATCACCATTAAAAAAATCGATATCCACTACCCCTCATCTCTGACCTCTTTGACAGACTCAGTGGATCAAATTTTTTTTCCAAATTAGACCTTCGTGGGGCCTACAATCTGATTTGCATCAAGAAAGGGACGAATGGAAGATGGCCTTTAATACCAGGGATGGGCACTTTGAGTACCTGGTGATGCCCTTTGGCCTCTGTAATGCCCCGGCTATCTTTCAAATATTTGTCAATGACATCTTTCAGGATCTGTGATCCACCTCTGTGGTAGTCTATTTAAATGATATATTAATATTCTCTAAAGATTTGAAAACCCATCAGGAACAAGTGAAGGAGGTCCTACGCAGACTCCGGAAATACCACCTCTACTGCAATCTGGAGAAGTGTGTATTCGAAGTAACTGAAGTACCCTTTCTGGGTTTCATTGTGTCATGTCAAGGACTGTGTATGGATCCCACCAAGGTGACGGCCATCCTGGATTGGCCTCTTCCACAAGGCCTTTAAGCTATCCAAAGGTTCATTGGCTTTGCAAATTATTATCGCCAATTTATTCAGGGATTCTCCTCCATCATTGCACCAATCACAGCCTTAACCAGGAAGACCGCAAATCCTAGAATTTGTCCCCGGAGGCCACCTCTGCCTTTGCAATACTATTTTCTCCAGACGATTCCTTCCTAGTGAATACAATTACGGAATTGGGGATAAGGAGTTACTGGCCATCAAGGCTGCCCTGGAGGAATGGCGACATCTGTTGGAAGGGGCTATATATCCTGTTACTGTGTTTACCGATCATCGGAACCTAGACTTCATTCAGGAAGCACGTTGCCTTAACCCGCAGCAAGCACGATGGGCATCCTTCTTTGCTCGATTCAACATGGCACTCACATTTTGCCCTGGTACTAAGAACGGATGAGCGGATGCATTATCCCGCTCATTTGACCATTCAGATGGCCTAAAACCCTTGGTTCCTCAACATATCATTGATCCTTCAAAAATTGTGGCTCTCACTAGAACCAAGTCTTCCTCACCTCCTCCAGGCCGGTCATTTGTAGAACCCCACCTTCGGCTTAAGACTCTACAGTGGGCTCATTCATCCCGCATTGCTGGTCATGCTGGAATAAAGAAAACTACAGCATTACTTTGTCGTAGTTTCTGGTGGCCTACTGTACGTGCCGATGTATGCAAATTTGTTGCCTCTTATACTACCTGTGCCCAACACAAAACTTCTAGAAGAGATCCGGCAGGGCTGCTCAGTCCACTTCCCATTCCCAATGCTCCTTGGGAGAGTGTGGCCATGGATTTCATCACAGATCTACCTTCCAGTGCAGGGTTCACCACTATCTGGGTGGTCATTGATCGTTTGTGGGTATAACAAACAATGTAGACGTAATATCAAATATTCAAGTAAAGGAGCACTTGGGAAACAGTGATCATAATATGGTCTCATTTGAAATTAGTTTCCAGAAACAACAGTATAAGGGATCAACTAGGACTTTAAACTTTTAAAAGGCAAATTTTAATATGCTAAAGGAGTCTATAAAGAGCATAGACTGGGACAAAGCCTTTGAAGGAAAAAATACGGAAGAAATGTGGGCTGTCTTTAAAATGTTGTTGGAAACATACACGTATAAGTTCATTCCTATGGGAAATAAATGTAAAAGAATTAAGTCTAAACCAATGTGGCTAAATAAAAAGGTAAGGGAAGAAATGCAAAGGAAGAAGCGTGCATTTAAATTGTTTAAGTCTGAAGGGTCAGAGGAGTCCTTCCATAGGTACAAGGAATGTAATAAAACATGCAAAAAGGAAATTAGATTGGCTAAATTAGAAAATGAAAGGCACGTTGCAAAAGAAAGTAAGACAAACCCCAAAAAGTTTTTTAAGTATATAAATGGCAAAAGGATTAAAAAAGATAATATAGGACCCCTAAGAAGTGAGATGGGTGAATTGATAAATGATACTAAGGAAAAAGCAGAGGTATTAAACACGTTCTTTTCTTCAGTATTTACCAGAGAGGAACAAATGGCAGGAGTAATACATAAAAATGGAAATGAAACCATGCCATTAATTAATACTTGGTTGTCAGAGGAAGAAGTCCAAAGGCGACTGAAGAATATTAAGATAAATAAAGCTCCAGATGGCATACACCCAAGGGTCCTTATGGAGTTAAACTCGGAAATAGCTAGACCGCAATTCTTAATTTTCAGAGATTCAATCTCATCAGGCTCAGTACCAAGGGATTGGCGAATAGCAGATGTGGTGCCGTTGTTTAAAAAGGAGACGAGATCACAACCAGAGAATTATAGACCTGTAAGCCTGACATCCATAGTGGGGAAACTACTGGAAGGTATTTTAAGGGACAGTATTCAGGATTACTTGGTACGCAATAAAATTATTGGTGGGAATCAACATGGATTTGTGAGGGATAGGTCATGTCAAACTAATCTAATTAGTTTCTACGAGGAAGTTAGTGGGAACTTAGACCAGGGCAGGACAGTAGATGTGGTCTACTTAGATTTTGCAAAGGCCTTTGATACAGTGCCACACAAGATGTTGGTTTACAAAATAAGGGAACTGGGTCTAGGAATCAAAATTTGTACTTGGATCGAAAACTGGTTAGAGAATAGGGAACAGAGAGTTGTGATAAATGGAACATTTTCTAATTGGTCAAAGGTCTTAAGTGGAGTACCTCAAGGTTCCGTGCTGGGACCACTCCTTTTTAATATATTTATTAATGACCTTGGTGATGGTTTAGAGAGTAAAGTTTCTATTTTTGCAGATGACACTAAACTCTGTAAGGTAATAAAATCAGAGCAAGATGTAGCTTCTCTACAGAGGGACTTAAATAAATTGAAGGATTGGGCGGCCAAATGGAATATGGGGTTTAACACAGATAAATGTAAGGTTATGCATTCAGGGATCAAAAACAAGAACGCAATCTATAAATTGAATGGAATTAATTTAGGAGAATCTATAATGGAAAAGGATTTGGGAGTGCTCGTAGACAGTAGACTTAGCAAAAGTGCTCAATGTCAAGCAGCAGCTGCAAGGGCAAACAAAGTATTGGCAAGCATAAAAAGGGGCATAGATGCAAAGTGTAATTTTGCCACTGTATAAATCGTTGGTAAGACCTCATCTTGAATATGCAGTACAGTTCTGGGCACCACTCTATAAAAAAGATAATTTGGAACTAGAAAGGGTTCAGAGAAGGGCGACAAAATTGATAAAGGGTATGGAGTCATTAAGTTATGAGGAAAGGTTAGCCAGTTTAGGCATGTTTACTTTAGAAAAGAGGCGTCTAAGGGGAGATATGATTACTATGTACAAATACATTAGGGGTCAATACAGAGAGCTTTCATGGGAACTTTTTACCCCAAGGACCATACACAGGACACGTGGTCATCCCCTAAGGTTAGAGGAGAGGAAATTTCACAACCGGCAAAGGAAGGGGTTCTTTACAGTAAGGGCAGTCAAGATATGGAATTCATTGCCAGGGAAGGTTGTGATGGCAGATTCAATAGATATGTTTAAGAAAGGGTTAGACAAATTTTTAGCGGAAAGGTGTATCCAGGGATACGACTGTTAATTTAAAATGAAGGATAGTAGTGGATATAGGGTAAAAATAGGACTGCAATATTGAGTCTGGGGGGATTTTCAAAATTGAAACAGATTGGCGGTTGCTTACTCTGGATTAATTTCAAATATAAGTGCAGGATCGCAGGAGATCCAAAATAGGTTGAACTTGATGGACTGGTGTCTTTTTTCAACCTCATCAACTATGTTTCTCCAAGATGGCACACTTTATTCCTCTAACTGGATTGCCTATGGCCGGACGTCTGGCAGATATCTTTATCAAAGAGATATTCAGGTTACATGGCTGCCCTAATTAGATTTTGGACCGGGGAGTCCAATTCACCTCCCGGTCCTGGAGAACCTTTTGCCACAATCGGAGTTTCAAACTAAAGTTCTCTTTGGGGTATCACTCCCAAACCAATGGGCAGACTGAGAGAATCAATCAGGATCTGGAAACTTTTCTTCAGTGTTTTACTTCTGACAATCAGAACAAGTGGTCTCAATTTCTTCCCTGGGCAGAATTCTCCCATAACCAACATATTCATGAATCCACAGGATTCTCCCCGTTCTTTGTGGTATATGGAAATCATCCTGTCTTTCCGGATCCCTTTCCTGTATCCTCCTCGTCAGTGCCAGCCGTAGATACCCTCTATTGCTCTTATTTGGGCCAAGACCAAGACGGCTTTACTCAAGGCCACACAGCATCACAAGATCTTTGCAGGCCGTCATCGTAGAGCCACTCCCCTCCTGAAAGTGGGGGACCAGGTGTGGCTATCGACCCGGGATCTGAAACTTAAAGTTCCTTCAATGAAGATGGCTCCACGATTTATCGGTCCTTACACCATCCTGCAAGCTATTAATCCTGTGTGCTTTAAATTGAAACAGCCTCCTTCTCTGAAATGTCACAATACTTTCCATATATCATTACTACGACCATTGGTACTCAATAAATTCTTCCGACCTCCCTGTCGACCTCTACAAGTACAAACTTCTTCTGGAACAGAATTCGAGATTAACCGGATCTTGGCCTCTCGCATTTTTCATGGCAAACAGCAATAACTTGTCCATTGGAAAGGATATGGCCCTGAAGAAAGATCGTGGGTGGATAAGCAAGATCTTCACGCCCCTAAGGTCCTTGAGAAATTCCTTCAAACCAGAGGAGGAGGAAGAGGAGGAGGGTATACTGTCAGGTGCCGTCACGCGATCTCTTCAGGACGGCTGCCTGTGATTTACCCCAGCGCATCTGGTTGCTAGGCAACCAGACGCGTCCCTTTCGGTCCCGGCCACACACTGCATACTGGTGCGTCTCGTTGCTAGGCAACGAGACGCTATGCACTGATCTCCCTCGGCGCTATTATGACAGCGCTGCAGCACTGTCTCTCATTGAGCCTCTGTACTATAAAACACTTCCTGGCCCTCCTTCCAGTGCCAGAGTATCAGGTCTTCCTGCCTCCAGCGTTTCAGTGTGTTACCAGTTTCCTGCATTGTTCCTGACCTTCCTTGTATTGCCTGTGACAAAATTAACTAGGCGCTCATTGACTATGAATCCCTATATCTAAAGGAATAATGATGCAGGGTGGCAGTGAAAATATACACAATTTAATAAAAACAAATGAATAGAACTTGCATAGATCTCAATAGTAATACAATCACCTAAAATTGTCATAAAAATATCATTTAAAACAATATCAGATTAGGCATGGGTACACATACAGTGCAATAACAATATTAACATTAAAGTTGTGTTAAAATCCAAGCAAAATACCCGTGCCTCATGCACTATAAGGCAAATGAGTTAATAATTGACCTCCAGCCGATCTATTGCAACAATGTCCTCATGTTGAGCTGTATAATGCATCCAGTGTAGGTGTAATAAAGTACAGGCAGTGATAAGGGTCAACGATGTGATTGAGGTTATAGTCTATAAGCGTGGACCCTCCGTAAAAATGTTCATCCAGAATATGTAAACAAAAAAAGTTTGAATGGGTATTCCGAGAATGATGATATAGGTTATACTTGCTATTTAGGTTCTGATATGTCTACCGCGCGGCAGAGGGGAGACACAGACTGCTGTTTCCTGTATAAGATGTCCACACAGGCACAGCATCTGTGTCGGGTCTCCGTGATGATAGTCGATGAATGATGACGTCAGTAGGGGTGTGTCCCAATGCATTTCGTCCTCAACAGGACTTTTTCAAAGGTATGATGGACAGTTGTATTGAGTTGTTTTAAATAGAGCATAGATGTGCGTGATTGGTAGTCCGGAAAGCTATGTCTCTAATCAGTATCAGGACGTCGGCTGGAGGCTGTCTGTATCATGAGGTGTATTCTGAGTTGTATTGCCTGTGACCTTTCTGACCCGGACCGTTTGACCACCTCTATTTGGATTCCCCTTTGTACTGCGCTTCCTGAATGTTACCGACCCGGCTTGTCTCACCATCCCTCTGGATTTCCTTGTGTACCTCTGCTACCAGAACGTTACCAACCCGGCCTGTCTGACACCTCTTGTATCTCAATGTTGACTTGTGGGAGGGCCGTGACCTGCGTGTCCCTGCAGCGGAGTCCATACCTCCTTGCGGGGCTCTCTGGTGAATACCAGGGACATGTTAGATTCCGCACCTTTCTCTGAGCTGTGACAACAATAGCAGGTACGCAATAAGGTTGTGACATGACCATGTCGCCAGTTCACCAGTTGATCCTTCCTTGAACAAGTTTTGGTTGGGACTAAACACAGTAGCTTAGTGGTTAGCTCTTCTGTATCACAGCACTGGGGTGATGAGTTTGATTCCTGACATCTGCCATCTATCTTACTTTTTTATATATATCAAATATTTTTTTTATTATTCAATTATTATTGTGGTTTGTTCCCCAGGCACACCTTACTTTGTATTTGTTTGGTATCTTTTCACAAGGGGTGCTGTCCTTGAGTAGGTTTGCGACAGGGATCATTTAGTTTATATTATACATATCTCCATTTGGGTTTTGAGCACTCGGGATTATGTTATTAAATCTCTCTTATTGAATTTGCCTTTTCCTTGAGCTGCACTTTTATGCCCCTAAAGAGTACTTGAAATACATACAATTTATTTTATTGAAAAGAAAAAATTTGAAGTCAGCACTTTTCGGTGCCTTCATTTTTTATTTTAAAGCTATTTTAGAGAAATGGCTGACTTCGTCATTTTTCAGAAAGGCTGAAGAGAAGGCTATGTTATTCAATTAGAAGGAGTTGAGAATTCAGAGGATAGAGTAAATGTTGATGAACAAACAAATTTAATTAGAGATTTTTATAGCTTGGAGAATCCTTGAATGTCCTTAAAAAATTATATTAAAGAAAAGAAAATCCCATGGGGCTTACATATTTTTAAACAGTTAGCAATTAATAATGATACTGATCTTTTAGAACAATGGAACGCTAGCTTAAATGATTGCTCATTTAATCTTATGACACTGTTCGTGAAGTATAGGGGAAAAAAAGGTAGAACAGATTTCACATGAAATAGAAAAAGTAAAAACGTCCCTACTGAATTTTAAAGACTCTCAGGCATTTCAAGTAAGAGATTAACTCATAATCAAGAGGGTGATTGAGTATGAAAAAGGATTGGTTGAAAAGAAATATAAATAATTTAGCAGAGATTCATATGATTATGAGTCTAATAGAACATATAGGAGAAATCAAGGATTTACTCCCAGTGTACACCAAATATGGAGAAATTAAAAACACGTGGACAAATAGAGATAATAATCTCAGAACAAGAGCTACATACCACTCACCTAGAAAAAGTTTTATATCTAGAATTGATTCAGATAGAACTAAAGTTCATGATAAGATAGACAGAGAACCATTTTCAATGAGAGAAATCCAGTATAGAGTAAAGAGGGATGATTCAGATAAAATATCTAGACAAGGCTCTAAGCCAAAAACCTATGTGGATGTGATAATGTCACCTTTTTAGAACAAGAGGAGGAAAATAGAGGACCCCATACCCCTATCAAATTTCTACGAACCGTTAACACAAAGAACTCCAAATAGAAGGAGAGAAAGAGAAGAAAGAGGGGGGGGACTCCAGATCAAAAACTAATAAGTCCCAGAGGTGTCTTTAATCTTTCAACAAGGATATTAGATCCAATAGAAAAGAATGTCTTCGGAAAAGGCTTAAATTTTGCTCCTAGTGCGGAACCCAACCTTTTTGTAGAATTTTATATATTGGAGATATATGTAGACAAATATTTGTTGCACACCAAAAGCTCAAAAGGATAGGTTTGCATGATTATACACCTCTGTTGCTGGAGGTGAAGGATTCAGAAATTCTGAATATCTTAGTAGAACTCTGGGCAGAAAACAACACGACAGGAGAGAGAGAGTCCCCTATTCCCCTATTTGATCTGAATACTCAAATACAGAGCAAATAAAAGAGATGAGTTCAAGTTAAAATCCAATTTTTATTCGACACAACACAAAAGTGCAGCTATACAATGTTTTTACATAACAAGGCTGGTTGACTTTCATGAATTGTGCAAAAATGATTCATTTATAGATAAAGATGGATATAGATACAAGAAGAAAAATATAAATCTTTCTAAAGAAGAAGGGCCTGCTCTTAAGAAACATCAATCTGATTCAAACATTACTATAAAACCTGCAGACAAAGGGGAGGTGTCGTTATCCTTGATTCAAAGGATTATCTTTAAGAAGCATATAGACAGCTAGAAGATCACACATTTTATTTGAAATTTGATAAAGATCCTACAAAAGAATATCAAGAGGATTTAAAAATTCTGTTGAATGGAGCACTGGCTGAGGGGATTATTTCCAAGCCTACTGACACTATTTATGGATTTACACACCCTATCACACCGACTTTTTATTTTTTGCCACAGATTCACAAATCACTCGCCACACCTCCAGGGTGTCTGATTGTTTTTGGTATTGGGTCCTTGAGCACTATTCTTTCTCATTAAATTGATTATTTTTACAAAATTTCGCTGTCTCTCTAAGATCATATATAAAACATACAACACATTTATTACGAATTATTAGAGACATAACTTGGAAACCTACTTATCATTTTGTTATGTTGGATGTTGTATCTGAATATCCCACACAAAAATGGTGTGGAAGTAGTTTGTGATACACTTTTTATTAGTTCTATCGAGGAGTAACAGCGTAATTTTATCATTGATTCAATTATTTAACATTTTAACAATTATTTTCTTTTACATTCTGATTATTACTTACAAATCAATGGGACAGCCATGGGCACAAGGTTCGCCCCTAGCTATGCCAATATTTACATGGGCCATTTTGAGCAGAAATATATATGGGGTGGCCCATATGATGACCTTATTATTATTTGGGATGGCACGGTTGATTTAATCCACAATTTTGTCACTTATCTTAACAATAATGTTTACAATTTATCTGAACTTGAAGTTCACTATCAGTTCATTGCTTGGATCTGACCCTCTTGGCACAAGGCTGCAATATTATCACTGAAAATTATCCAAAAAAAAGTAGATACAACTATATCGATTTCAATATTAATCATCATAAACCTTGGTTGAATAATATTCCCAAGAGTTCATTAACTAGAATTAATAGAAATTGCTCTGCACGAGACTTATTTGAAAAACAAGCAAAAGGAATGTTAAATTTTTTTGAAGAGAAAGGATATCCTCATAGGATCTTAGATGAGGTTTACGAATATATCAAAATTCTTTTTCAGAGATAAAAGAAAATAAAATAAAAAATAATGAATCGGGTATATATATTAATTTGAGGTTTGTTTCAAAGTATAATGTAAAATCAATGGGGATAAAACGTATTATTAAAAAAATTATATATTGAAACAAGACTCCATTCTAAATACAGTGATTCCAGGACATCCCACTGTTATATTTAAGAAAAATAAAAGCTTAAAAAATATGTTGGCTCCAAGTTTCTTTAAATCGTCAAAAGAGTATGAGAAAAAAACTCAAGATACTGGTTTCTTAAGTAATATAAGAGGAAACTATAAGTGTGGAAAATTGCGATGTACGACTTGCAATTATATGAGGAATAAAAAAAACGGTGGTGAAATGTCGAGCTTCTCAAGAAACCTTTACTATATCAGGTTTTTATAATTGTAGCACCTCCTTCGCCATCTACGTACTGCAGTGCCCTTGTGGTCTGCAGGATGACTAGGAGTGTGCAAAGTAGATTTATGGAACATAGACGGAATATTGTCAATAGTGTGGAAAATCGTAATGTTTCTAGACACTTTCAAAATATAAATCATGCTAATCTTTCAGGTCTGAGTGTGGTTATCATGGATTCCATTAAACCCACAGTAAGAGGTGGGGATAGGTTCAAAACCCTCTGTGATAGGGAGATCTTTTGGATATTTATATTATGAACTTTGGCACCAGAAGGGTTAAATGAAACCCTAGAGTTTAATTAGAGATATGTTTTCTAATGTTCTTTGATGAATTATATAAATATAACTTAGGTAATATGTCTTGAAAAAGAAGGAAGGGAAGGGTATAGGCGCCTAGTAGTGCAGTATTGTTATAACCCCAAACTCTCAGCCTAAAGTATTAGTTATTATGCATACCAGATAATAGTAGGTATATATACATATCAAGTGATTAATCCCTCGGGTATATTTGAAGTTCTTATACGAATTATTGTTGTCTCAAAAGAAACAAAACAGATCAGTAATGGTGCAGTATCTGTGACTGAAGTGAGCCAGACACCATACCATATAAACCACAAGTGTTTGTGCGTACCAAATGGAAAACAAAAATTGCTTATCTGTGTCTTTCAAGGCTACTCGGTCATCCTTGTTGATCTGTATCTCTGGAATGCACTGTTGCATGGAGCCTGCCGGAGGAGAGCCGCCTGACCAGGGATGAAATCACGTCACTTGTGGTTTATATGGTATGGTGTCACTTAGGGTTCAAGCTCTTAACAGGGTTAGATGAATTTTTTCTATATTTTTTAATTTCTTCACTTCCTCCTCCTCCTCTTTTAATTTATATATACCCGGAGTATATATATTTGTTTTTGATTATTTTGGGGTAAGTAGAGAGATTTTTTTTTTATAGTTTTGAGATGAGTAAGAATATCCTGTATGTACCCCTGGAATTAATTGAGAGATACTTTTTGTATGTCTAAGTGATGTTATGCTTCTCTTCATATAGTTTTATTTTTCCTTTTTATTATGTATTAGGACATATTGTATGCTTGTAAGTTTTATTTATTGGTACAATCTATCCATTTTTTTGTAAATGACAAATTTATGGATTACTCTGCTGGAGTGACATTAAAGATCTCAAATGTTTTTAATTATCACTGATATTCACACCAATCACAATTGGAACAATGGTATAAATAGACACAAAGGAGAGACAACTAATCAGTTTTCAAAAAGTCAGCCCAGACAGACGAAAAGCATATGGAAAAAACAGATCTTCTTAAAGCATCAAATTGGATCATATGCGCATTTGGGATTCAGAATTCTTTTCAAGTAAGCTATTTAATCTGTCTCCACTTATTCAAACAAAAGCACACCTGATTGAGACTACAAACACCTCTTCTGGCTGTTGGAACTTTACAGGGCAAATATTTTCCCTAACAGCCTGTACGCCCTTACCTCGTACCATCATTATAAGATTTAAGGGGGCACACTACATATGCATGCCACTTAATGTCCTACATAGAAGAACAATATTCGAGTGTGTACATCAGCAATAACTATAGGTGCCATTGCTTGGGTGAGACCGTTTTATATTTCTTCACTACCATCTACTTATTGATCCCACATTTATGATTGTCATTCCTGGTAGACTGTACGTACATCCACAATTTTACATCACTATTTACAAAGTGTACTGGCCGCACACTTTTTTTCATTTACTGTTGTATCAGTCTCTATATTGAAGATTTCATCAATAGACATTTATTATTTGAACAAGGTTTTCTTCTGCTCCAATCAGACACACATATTATCATCCTTTTATGGAGTCAGCGTTTTATGCATTATTTTGAATGTAATCATTCTGAGATATATGTATTTGTTATATTTGTATTCATAATAATATTTTTATAACAACACATATCTTTTTAGTATTGGGCAAAATAAAGATTTTTTATATATATCAAATATTTTTTATAATATTCTATTATTCTTGTGGTTAGTTCCCTGGACGCACCTTACTTTGTATTTGTCTGATTCCTGACCTTGTATGTTCTCCCTGTGTTTGCATGGGTTTCCTACGTGAGCTCCGATTTATTCCCACACTCCAAAAACATAGTATTAGTTTAATTGACTGCTGTTTAATTGACCTTTCATCAGAGGTTTATGAAACTGCCTGTGAAAATACCGGGTTTTGTGGCCCAATCCTACCCACTTCACTCTGGCTGGCCACCCACGGGTGCTTTCCTATGCCAGGGAAGCCTACACAGTACCTTCTAAGGTTCTTATTAGTCACTCAGGCAAATGCAGTTTAAAAGTATAGCAATACAGACAAAATGTCTGAAATAGTCATGTTGAGAGCAATGGATACTAATTGACCTTCCTCCTCACCTGTATCCTGCAATCTGATCCTTACCCATAACCCACCTGGCTTCACTTTAAGGACACTGACTAACAGCTTCTATGCAATATCAACAAGATACAATAAACAATATTCATATTTACAATGAGCTACAATGTCCTCTTATCCACATGTAATTAGGCACTGCACTGGTATTCTGTTGAGCTGGAGAACAAAAGCAAGGGCTATAAAAAGTATGTGCTATAATCCACATTTTCTGAGAAACGAGGGACATGCTGGTTAGGGTGATATTATTGCCTTGTTTCATCACACAGCCCCTTTTAGAGGGGCGGTGTGAATTGAATACATTTGTGGATGTTCAATTAACTATTGAATTCATTTTTATGTGTATTTGTTTTTGGACAATGTAATCTGACCACATAACAAGCTGTAGTATCATATTGGCTCGGTCACACAAAAGGAGCTGTTATTGGATATCTGCACCATTTATTAAAAATCCTTGGTTCCAAATATGTGTGCTTATAGGAGTGACTAATTAATTGGAGCCAGCTGAATATCAGTTATTGAGAGGAGTCTGGATATGTTTGCAATCGCGATTTATTTGCTATATCTAGCGTGTTTATTTCATTTTATTATGTCACTTTTATGTGATTTATATATTAAATCGTTTTTTAAGAAATTTTAAGAGTTACCTTTTTCACCATAACCAGCGCTGTTCTGTATTTTAACTTTGTCAGTAGACTTTTTTTTGTGTGTGTTTGGTGACAAATTGCTTCATCTTACCACCCTATTTATTAAGTGCCCTGTTACAAAGACTAGTGTGGTCTTCAGGGTCTTCACTACACTTCTCTTTACATCTGTACTGGAGCAGTCATTTCTCTGGTTGTTATAGAAAGTATCCTACTGCAGCAATGCTCCTCTTTATGATGATTATAATCTGTAGACCACACTTTAGGCCAACTGTAAATACCCTGTTTTGAACTACTTTCTAGGTACAGGGTTTTGAGACTGATTGGGTACAACCATATTTGGTCACACGTATCGTACTTATAAATAATCTTATACCTGTTTCTATTTCTGTAGAAACCATATTTGTTTTCAATATCTTAAGTGAGGATGCCTGGTCATATCAGCAAAGCATTTTTCTTAGAGAACCCCTATATTTTGGGAGGATGTCCATTTTGACGATATGAAATCGCCATCATTGCCTGTCATTGTAGCCTGGATGAAACAGCATATTTTCTTTTGAGAAAGCCCTCTATAGAAATCGTAAATGTCTGTATTATTTTCATGAAATCTGCAGGAAGTGGTGGAACTCTGCAACCATTATTTTAATAGTTGTTCCCACCAAATGACTTTTCCATTTAAACAGATATTTATGGGTGATCTGCCTATGCTTGGCTCTCTCCTATTTAGTAAAATATATGTTTTGTTCTTTATTACAATCTACAGGTGTCAGTATTTCTATGATTTTTTTTAATCCTATATGTATTCTGAGATGTGTGCTCTGGAAATCAAACTTTAATGTTTTTAAATGTTATTAAAATCTTTTCATAAATTGAAAAAATATATATTAAAAGGTGTACTAACACAGTAATATATAAGCAATTTAATTTAGAGTGCTCTGGCTATTTAATGAATACTAAATTAATCAGAGAAATAATATAGTATTAGAGAATTAGTAGTGTATTCAAGATTGCCAGCAGAAACAACAACCTTTTACAGGAACCTTTAGGTCATTTCACAGACTGTGAAACCAAGGTGCAGCATTTTTTTTATAATTGTGGTAGAAAACACTTAACATTCATACTGAAAAAAGTGTAGTCTTTCTTGTTAACTTTATTTTTGTCTCAAAAGCTTGGATCTAGACAATTGCATATTTTGAATGTTGTGCAGATATTCACAATTCCTGTTTTTAAGATTTGATTCAGTTTGTTTTTATCTTAACCTATATATACTTAAAAGACCATCATGTATATATTATCTATTTTCAATGTTTTCTGAATAAATCTGCACCATCCAAAATTAATTAGTTGTTTTCTCGGTTTATTGTGCATCAGAAAATACTTAGGGCATTTTCAACAGTCACATCCATGATCCTTTGCAGAACATAACCTAGATTACCTTGCAAAATCCATTTTTTTCATGGGCACAAAATTGCAAGCAATTCACTTCAGCTTCTCTAAAAACAAAATAAAGTTCAGATTTAATTTTATTGTGTGTTAGAATTATAATGGCCATGTATGTGACACTCTGGTCGGGTATGTTACAGTGTTGTTATTTTGTTTATTTTCGCACTAGAGGCCAATAGTAGCAACTTCCTGTTTACAGCACATGGTGTTTAAAGGAAGGTAGTGGATTTGAAACTATACACCACAAACACCCATGTTTATTCTGCACTCAAACATTATTAAAGACTAGTTAAAAGCCCATCAAAATGACAGATAAAAATAAGAGTAACATCATGTTGTACTCTTTTGCACCCAATTTGACTTTACCTTTGTGGCAGAATTGATTGAATAGTTTGTCAGATGGCTGCTCAGCTACAAAATGCTTAGCATGGCAAAATGCACAAACACTGTTCAAGGGACCACAGTTATGAGTATTAATATTTTTGCTTCTTCAAAGTTACCGATATCAAGAATGGCGTGGCATCTTGTTCGCTGACTTTTTAGGCATTGATGTGATATTACCTCTCTCCTGTTCACTCTTCTATTGTTTTTTTCTGTGACATGCAATTTGCTGAGGAATCAGATCACGTTTGCGTTATCTTTGGTCATCAGTCATAGTTTGTCGTCAGGCTTTAATTTCGTCTTTTTGCTGCTTCTTGTTGTGCAGTTACTCCCACAGCAGACATTCACCTTTTAGGTGGCATTGCAGTTACACTTTGTTGCTTTAATTAATATAGCCATATTAATTTAACACTAAGTACAAATAAAATGAATGGCTAGAAAATCGATTCAATTTCGAATAGCAAAGGTTGTTATAAATGGTAATTGCCCCTCAAAAACAAAAATAAGCCCAAGAAACGAGGATAATCTAATGAGTAGAAATAGTTAAGTACACAAAAGAGTAATATTGCAAACTTTACCAAATTTGTTTGTTTTGTGTGTGTGTATTTATAAAGGTTAGGAGCAGCGTTAACTTTTTATTTATATAGCTGGACATTGAGCACAAAGCAAAGAAGCCTGAAAATCAGAGAAGATTTTACTAGGAAAAAAAAAAGTAATGATGCCAGTTTTAAGTAGATATGTTCGCTGACCCCTGTGTTCTGGTTTTGGATCTGGATTAACTTTGTGTTTTGGTTTTGGCATAACCGCCCTTGCATGTTTTGGTTTTGGCTTTGGATCTTTATTTTTTCTAAAATAAATCACATAATTTAGCTTTTTTCCCCCCCCATTATTATTAAGCTCAATAACACTAATTTCAAATCATTTACAGTCAATTTGGACCATCTCACAGGTCACAATATTATTCTCATACACTTTCAAACAAAGACTGCAGCGACCTGTCTGGTTGCTAGGCGACAGAGCAATGACTCAGACACACGGCAGTTCCTAGCACATCTAGGAAACATTTCCACACAGCAGTGTCAGTAAAGAAAAGTGCTGCAAGATGGAATTGTCCTTGGATCATGAAATCAGTCATGGTTCATTTGATCGCTCCACTCGTTACTTGGATAACTGTGGTAATCTACAGCTAATACATGGCGATGACTTCTGACCCCCCCCCCCCCTCCCCCAGGGATCTGACCAATCCAGGGTGCCTTACAATGCACTAAAAAGAGCCATTGTATTTAACAGCAAAAAGCAAGTTCATCACTGAGCTTTGAATCAGCCCCAATTCACAAAAAATTATAATATAGTTAGGTAACTTTGCCATAAAGTGGAGATTACAAACACTTTGTGCAATACTGATGAAACAGCAGCAAAGTGGAAGGTAATACATATACACGACTATTTAGGCATCCATGCTTACATTACTTCTGCAAGCAACGTTGTTCTTTGTTAATAAAACTGTTGTCTTTATACCGTTCAATAAAATTAAAAATAATCCTCCACCATTCTTTGGATGTTGATAGTTGATAGTAGGATCAGGTGGAGTTAGCAGCAGGTGTCACTAATTCTGATCAATTATTTTACAGTAGACAAGACCAGGGGGTAAATGTATCAAGCTGAGAGTTTTCCAGCAGGTTTGAAAAGTGGAGATGTTGCCTATAGCAACCAATCAGATTCTAGCTATCATTTTGTAGAATGTACTAAATAAATGATAGCTAGAATCTGATTGGTTTTTCAAACCCACCGGAAAACTCTCAGCTTGATACATTTGCCCCCTGATGTCAAAATGTTGTGCTGAGTCATCTGCATCATCAATGGGTGTCTAAGATTTTTGCACAGCACACAACAGTTTATAGCACATGTAGGTAACATTGGCATACAGCAGTAGCTGAAAGGAAAAGTGGTGCAAGATGGAATTGTCCTTGGGCCCTCCCAGCCACCCTTATGTTGGATCTTAAAAAGGACATGCACACTTTAACAAACCGAGCACTTCAGCAACAATGAGTGCCACTTTTGAGGCTGATGTGCTTGGTTTGTTTGGGCCCCCACAAAACAAGCTAACAATGGGCTTAAGGCACCTAAGGTAACAGTGCTGTTAATGAACTCTACTGTGGCAAGATGTTGTTGTCATCCTCAGCTTCATCCTCACACATTATTAATTCATCACTGCTGGAATCCAGCATTACAGAAGTCTCAGTATTTTGATGTAATTGGCTGGAAAGCCCTTCCTCGTGGAAATTGAAATTCATTTTTACCACATTTTGAGGAAGTAGCCTCCTACGCCGATAGCTAACAAGGTTCCCGGCTGTGTTAAAAACTCTTTCCGAGTACACATTGGAGGGTGGGTAGCTTAGGCAGTTCAAAGCGAGTTGGTACATGGGTCTCCAAATTCCCTTTTTTTGCTTCCAGTATGTAAAGGGACTGTCTGATGTGCCTATTTCTATGCTGTTGTGAAAATAATCCACCACCATCCTTTGGATGTTGATAGTAGGATCAGGTGGAGATACAGCAGAGGTGTCACATTTTTTGGTCAATTCTTTTAGACCAGACCAGATGTTTTTCCTAGCAGCAGTTGAGTGAGAAACTGAATTAGGACATGACGTTCTGTCACGTAACCCTTGGGCTGTCATATTGCTCACCAAGAGCTCCTTGCATCTCTTCATATCTGGGTCAGTTGGAAACAAAGAGAAGACATAGCTCTGTAACCAAGGATCACGCAATCGCCAAAATGTAGTCATCCGATTTCAAGATTTTGATAACTCTTGGATCAAGTACTTGATCTACAAGTCCGATATACTCAGCGTAATTGCTTTGTTTAATCTCCTCCTTCAGTTTCTCAAGCTGCATTTCCAAAAGTCTAATTAAGGTAATCACTTGACTCAAGCTAGCAGAGTCTGAACTCACTTCACAGGTGACTACTTCGAATTGCTTTAGAACCTTGCACAACACGGAAAGTATTCTCCATTGCGCTTGAGTAAAATACATCCCCCTTCCTTTCCCAATGTCATGGCTTGTGGAGTAAGCGTGGATGGCTTTTCGCTGTTCCTCCATCCGCAGAAGCATATACAGGGTGGAATTCCACCTTGTCACCACCTCTTGCTTCAGTTGGTGGCAGGGCAAATTAAATTGCTCTTGTAGCTGTTGCAATCTCCTACATGCTATTGCCGAATGCCGGAAATGTCCAGATGTTTTACGGGCCACAGACAGCATCTCCTGCACGTCCATGTCATTTTTTAAAAGCTCTGCACCACCAAGTTTATTGTGTGAGCAAAACAGGGAATGTGATGGAATTCACTCAGCTGAAATTCTCTCACAATATTGGTGGCGTTATCAGAAATGACATATCCTGAGGAGAGTCTAAGTGGGATAAGCTATGTTGCAATGAGATCCCTTAGTTTTTGTAGCAGATTGTCAGTTGTATGCCTGTTAGTGAAGCCGGTGATACACAGAGTAGCCTGCCTCTGAAAAATTTTACATACTTTGGTACATGTTACTGCTGTTCCTGCTGGTAAAGGCGAATCACCAACCCATTGGGCTGTCACAGTCATTTAATCTTTAGTTTGCCCAGTTCCGCTTGTCCACATATCTGTGGTTAAGTGTACAGTGGGTAGAATGGCATTTTGTAGCCCAATAATTTCATTTTTGCAAACCTTCTGATAGAGGTGAGAAATAGCTTTTCTATTAAAATGGTGTTGTGATGGAATTTGGTAATGGGGACACAAGACCTCAAGTAATTGTCTAAAACCAGCTGCATTAATAGTGGATATTGGACGCAGATCTAATACTAGCATAGTCGCCATGGCGTCTGTGATCCGCTTTGCGACTGGGTGACAGCTTTCATACTTGCTTCCTCTTGCAAAGGATTGTTTAACAGTCACTTGTTGTAAACTACTAGTATTCTTCTTCTTGGTCAGCTTCTGGGATGAAAATTCACCCCCCCCCCAACAGCAGCAGCAGCAGTGGGACTGACGCTCAAGATTTCTTCTGAGGAATCCAGGATAGTGGAGGAGTCATTTAGCCTTAGCAACTTGGATGCAGGACTACTACTGAGGATATTGATGAGGACGGTGTTAAGGGTGTAGATTGCAGGATCTAGCTGAGCGAAGGGACCTAGCCGATGATGGACTGCTTGTTGTTATTTTTTTAGCATAAGTTTCTGATTTTCCAAACAGCTTGCCATGAACTCGTTTTAAATAGCGTGACATGGATGAGGTTCCTAGATGGTTAAGGTCCCTACGTCTACTGACTGTGGCTTTACAAACGCTACAAATGGCTAGACAACTGTTGTCAGGATTTGGGTAAAAATAATTCCACACATAAGAGGTGGATTTTTTTGGTCTTATGCCCAGGCATGACAATGGACTTCTTATCGAGTGCAAGTACTGCTTCCACTGGTGCAGGACTTACACAAACAACATCATCCTCATTAGCGCCCTCGTCTGCTACACAAATATCCCCCTCATCCTGTTGCAATTCCAAAGTGGCATTCTCAATTTGTGTATCACCGGCTACACTTGAGCTGTTCAAGTACACATCTGCAGAAATGCTGAAAGGGGTCTTCTTTATGGGTACACTATCAGACAGGTCAGGATTACACATAGCACTCGTGGATAGACTCTCCTCAGGGATTTGTGTCATTTCTGAATCTGAACATACATTTTCCTCTAATGCCTTACTGTTTCCCTCCAGCTTGGCTTCTACACGTAAAAGTATTTGGACACCACTTTTGGAGTTCGAATGACAAGGTCTTGCTTGGTCATGACTGACCTTACAAGAAGATGCCTCAGTGACAGTTGCAGAACTAGCACTCGTAGAGAAAGGTGAAGGCCTCAATCTTTCCTTGCCACTGCGTGTGTAGAATGGCATGTTGGCAATTTTTTTTTTTTCTGCAGATAACTTTATCTGAGTTACAGGTCTTTTTTTCTTGACCAAAGTAAAAGGTGTTTTTTTACATTTTTGTTTCCCTGACTTAAAAACACTATGCACTTTAACATAGGCTTTAGTAGATGACGTAGAGGGATTACTATCATCATGAGTGGTGCCAGCAGCTGCTTGGTGCTCCTGGTTTTCTGTGTACTGCTGTGAATCCATTTTGATAACACAGTACAATGTGACTGCAGATTTAGAAGACCAAGCCTGCCAGCCCTATTATTTCTATTTCAGCAATGACAATTAGCAATGGAGCTCTCCTGAATGTCACTGGAGACTTTGAAGAACCCTGCTGCCGCTCATCTCTCTTTTCCACCTGTGATGCTGCCCAACTGCATTGGAGACTGTCAAGAACTGTGCTACCCCTTCTGTGTCCCTCTGTGAAATGGCACTGAATCGCCGTGGTACTTATAGAATCCAAAACTCGTGAGATCTGATGACGTAAAATTGATGTTTTGCCTCGTTTTCAATCCCGAGGGCATGCGAAAGTACGAGCCGGCTCAGCTCCGTACTCGGATCTGCGAAGTTCGGGTGTATTCCGTTCTTGGGGAACCGAGCCTGAGCATCTCTAGTTTTAAGGAAAAAGAAAGAAAACAAAAATGTTAAGGCAGAGAAAGACTATAACTATGACAAGGAGAGAGAAAGAAACAAAGGAGAAAAATAAGTCTGGGTACACACTACAGGGTTTTAAGCAGATTATTGGGCCAATCACACGATAAACCACCATTCTATCACATATCACATTAGTGTGTACACTCCAGCGATTAACAATGATCTTTCCAAAGCACATTGTATTTTTTAATTTTATTTTTAAACCGAGCTAAAATTCTTGTTCAACGATGGAATGATATTAATCCAATTCTGCAGTGTGCATGCACCCAGGACCGGCAGTGTCTATTGATCTCTATGGAGTGTGCAGAATCACAATATTTTCAGCCAATGGATATGACAGAAGAAGATATTAAGATATATCTTGTAAAACATGTTTAGTTTGTACAAATGAATTGGCATACTGATCAGGACTTTTTTTTTATTTTGTAGTCATTTGTATAATCATTAACTATAATGGGAGACATTTTCTGTAGTGTATAGCCAGCATAAGGAATGACAGGGGAAAAGAAAAAGGATAATAGTTTATCAAAGTTATCTTTTATGTCTTCTTCCACTGCTTCTACTTCTTTGAATTCACCTTGTAGAGTTCCACAAACTCTTGGTAAGGCAGTAAACAAAACTTTGAAAGCCTTGCCAATATAACCACGTGAACAAGTTGTGAGCAGTTTGGTGGAAAAAGTGAGTTTAAAACTACATAAAGCCAAGAAAAATGAACTCTGTGGCACAATAGGCCTACTGAAGATAGAGAAATGGTGGTACCGTATTTCCCCATGTATATGACGCTCCACTGTATAAGACGCACCTATATAAATCATGTGAAAAAATTGAGGATAAACATTATCCTCAATTTTTTCACAGAGTAATTGTGCAGCTTATACAGAGGAGAGACAACGCTATAGTCAATTCTACCTTACCCTGTCAGATGATTCCTCTGTCCGGTAAAGTCTTCTTTCTTCTGTCCGTCTAATCCTGATGCTGGAAACCCGCTTAAGGTCCTCTTCGCGATGTCCGGATGTCCTTTCAGGACCTTGACAAGGTCCTGAAAGGCATCTTTTCAGGACCTTGTTCTCATATCTTGATACATAACTTCAGGAGTTCTCTATGTCAGCTTAACCTCAAGGCAATGGGCTTACATCTTGTAATACTGCATATCAGCAGAAAAATGATTAATCTCTTTTTAGCAAATAATAATTTTATGCAAGTTACAATAAATGGCTGAATAAAGGCTTTATGAGGCTTAAACAAAAAAATCATATTTAAAATAACCACCTATTGTCATTTAATAAAATACAGTTTGATCTCGGTTTCTACATTTATGACCTAGATTAACGTAATTATATATGTATGTAAAGTTTGTCACATATGTGACTAAGGAATCACTCTTTAGCAAGGAAACCACAATCTTGTACAGAAACCTCATTGCTTTAAACTGTGCTCTTGTGTGAGCTATGCATTTAAAGAACAATTAGAACTGTTACACATCTCAAAAACATTGCTTGGTAAAGCATTTGTAGTTAAGATATAAATCTCAGAAGCCAGATCATTTTAGTTTATAGGCTTATACATGGCCTCCGGCAGCTTTTACTGATTATATATATATATATATATATATATATATATATATATATATATATATATATATATATATATATAAAATATAGATATATATATATATATATATCTTTCTTGATTAATCCTGTTTTGTTTATTGCTCTGGAATATCACACAACTCTGCTGTTATCGCTATATTAGATACACCAATATACATAGAGCATCTTTGTGTTATAATCCAGGGCAATTAAAATAAACATATCTACCTGGTGGAACTCACAACTGTATTCAAACTAGTAATTTCATGAAGCTTTATTCACCAAGACACAACACAGCAGAATATATAAGGTAATCATACACCTCTCCTCTCCTCCTCCTCCTCTAATGCTCCACCTCCTTCCTCAGATCCCATGTGTTGTTGAGTGCTAGCTCAGATAACTGTGCAAGCATAGTCTGCACTGATATCGCCATGATAAACTTTTGTCAAGTAAGCTCACTATCTGTGCAATAGTTTCCAGCACAACTCTACTTTTTGTCGATTTCTGAATTATTTGAATCTAAAAATAATGGCCTACTGATGGTACTTCCCCCTTGTTCCCAGGCATTTGTCACCTGACATAAGCAACCATTGTTTTTTCTGACAAGTCAGACAAGATCATGCCCTGCTGGTCATTGTTAGATGCCATCCCCACTCTCTGCCCTCTCAGCGGGGTCGGACACCTTCTCTGCCGGTAGTGCGTGTCCAGTTGCTATGCAATAGAATGCAACTTCCTGTTTTTGGCCGGTCAGCCGGGTAGGAAGTGCCCCATTGCTAGGCAATGTGATGCAGCTTTCAAAAACCAAATGGTGGTCAGTGTGACGTCACTGACCACGGAAATTGCTTGGTTCCACATTATTTAGGAAAGACTGCCAGAGTATTGGATTACTATTTGGTTTGTTCCTGGTTCCTTTCTGTATCTGCACTGTCCAATACAATATTTTGGACTTCTTGTTGCTTATTCCTGACCAATCTTCTGCTTCGCGATTCTGGTTTTGTTTGGATTTCTGGTTTGAGCTAGGCTCCGCAGAGTCTACTGCTAGTAGGAGAACGTCCACATTTTCAGTGTTAATTGTTACCGTCATTCAGCCAGAATATCTGAAAGTGAATTATATAACAGTAATAGTGTGTAAAGAAGTTCCTTTACTTTCTTTTTTTTTTTTTTTTTTTTTTTAAAAAAACTGATCCCATTAGTAAAAGATGTCACATGCAAAAAGAGCAAGAATGGCAAGGAAAATATGATTTTGTGCTGAAAGGTGTGCGTATCCTTTGCTGTTTGTGTTGTGAATCTATGGTTGCACGCATGTCCAGTGTTCAAAGACATAACAACACAAAACATGAAAGTTTTTCATCACATTTGGGAAGTTAAGAAAGAGATGAATATTTAAAAAAGTGTGTTGAGTAGTGTACTTAAATTTATACAGCATCATGAAATTCCTACGAACGTACGCTATACAGCAGAATGTGTATTGCATGAAGAGTAAAACCGTTTTAATGATGGCAAGTTTTTGAAAGACAGCTTTTCACAATATTCTGAATATGTTTTTGTAAATTTTCCAAGCAAAAAAAGATGATAATGCTCACATGCGATTTGTACCGGTCACTATCATTTTATATAGCGCGACCAATTCTGCAGCGCTGTCCAGAGGATATTTGTCATTCACATCAGTGCCTGCCCCAATGAAAGTCCGTCTAAGTTCCCCAGCGCACACACACAGATAGATAAACACAGACTAGGGTTTTATCAGCCGCCAATTAACATACTAGCATATTTTTTAAAGTGTGGGAGGAAACTGTAGCATCAGGAGGAAACACACACATGAGGAGAACAAAAAAAAATTGTCAAGTCTTTAGTCTCACTTGAACGAGTGCTCAGACATAAATGGCATAGCCTGTCAAACAGTAGTTGTAAGATTTTATTCACAGAAATACAAATCTGTTGTAGAAGAAGTATGTACAGTTGCTTCAATGATTGGAACCACAAAAGGGGTACATATTCTAAAGAACATCATTGAAATTACTGAAATAAAAGTATCATTTAAAAAAAAAATTGTTTTCTGTATGTACTGATGGGACAATAGCAATAATGGGAAAAAATACTGGCTTTGTTGAAATTTTAAAATAAAAGTTAGGAGGACCGATTCTGGCATTTCACTGTGCCATCCATTAAGAAAATTTGTGCTATAAAATGTCTTCAACTGTTTTAAATTACATTACATAATGGTTCTTGTAGTCAAAATTTAATACAATTGTGGCACTATCATCTCTTAGGCTGGAAACAAACTACAGAAAATTTCTCCCGATGTGACGTCTTTAACAATTTTACCAATGTGAGGGAAAAAAAAAAAAGTCACGATCAGCATGCCAATTCAAGTGTGTACACTATACATGTTTTACAAAATTTACCTTCCCTTTACATGTTTTACAAGATTTACCTTCAGATCTGTGCTTTTCAGAAACACCTTCAAAGATGGTGATCCTGCACACTCCATAGAGATCTATGGACACTGCTGATCGTAAGTGCATATACACTGCGGAAATGGAACGTCATCGTTCCATCGTTGAACGAGATTTTTAGACCGGTTTAAAAATCAAATCATATGATACAATGTGCTTTGGAACGATAATTGTTCATTGTTGGAGCATACACACTAATGTGTTATCAGGCCAAACAGTTGTTTATCGTGTGATTGGCACAATAATCAGATGAAAACACTATAGTGTGTACCCAGCCTTGCTCACAGGCAATTTAGAACCTTCTTAGTAGAAATGGAATCTGATTATGGTGATTTCATATTGCACTGCAATATATGTTGGCTGAGTAAGAGGAAGAATACTATATTTGTCAGTTGTTTGGATGAAATTGAAATGTTTCTTTTAGAAATCTGTGAATTTTATCCAGATTTGGAAAGCATGGCATCTGAACCTCCTGTTTCTGACAAATATCTACCCACATTTTAATACCCTGAATGAAAAGGCAGACTGTGCTAAACTTGTATTAAAATCAGGCTTCATTTACAAAGAAACTTCAGATTTTTGCTGATGATATTCAGAAAAGTGCAATGCAATACTTTTCAACAGTTAAAATATTTATGGATAAACACCCAGAATTAAGCATTCAACACTTACAGGCATACATTTGTCATTTGCATGAGGATTTTTCACAAAGATTTCAAGATCTCCAAATTCATGGCCCAATGTTTCAATATATCTTGAACCATGAGAAAGTAACAAAAATACCTTGGAACTTATCTATTTTAAGTTTCTTAAAATAGATTCTCTGAAAATGGACTTAATAGATTTTCATTGCTGTAATGTGTGGTCAAGACATTTGCAGCTGTGAGGGATGAAATTTTGATAGATGAAATTTAATTCCTGGACATTACTGGAAAACTACCAGCAAAATTATCAGCAATAAAGAAAGTTGCATTCTATTTGTTATCTGCTTTTGGTATAAATGATTATTGTGATCAAGTTCTTTCAACACTAAAAACACAGTCCTTCTCGGTCCATTATCCGTACAGAATTCTAAAGCATATCTTTGTCTCCAAACTACAAATTATCAACCAAACCATCAAGCTAGCTTCTAAAAAGGAAGCTCAGGAAAGCCACTGTCATTTGTACTACTCATCTATCAATTTAATGAAAGTTTGTATATGTTGTAATGGTGATGGTACTCTGAAATTAGTGTTTTTTATGTAATATTCAACCCAGAGAGAAAAATGTTGCTTAACCCTGGGTCAAGCTATTATCTCTAACATTTTATATGCCTTAGCCAATCATTTGCAAGTTGATTTACATATTGTATGATCTAATCTTGAAGCATATTGTGGTGTTCTAGCTCTTTTTATCTTTTAGATTAAATAGACTATTTGTTTCATTTAACTATTGCAAACATCTATTCCGTTGTCTCTTCACAAAACACACAAACCTATGACACTTTTCTTACAAACATACTGCTAACTTAAAGTTGAATTAATATTTAAAATGAAGTATTCTAAATCATTCATTTTATAAATATTCATTTTATAACAGTAACTGCTGATTGAAACATCTGATATGTACTGAATTAACAAAAACTGGCAAGCAAAAAAAATACCCTGTGATATAAAGACATACAGAACACAGATAGAAGAAACTAGAAATAAGTATGTAGAAAAAGTTGTAGTATAGCAATCAGAAGTAAATACATTGTAGTTATATGAAGTATAATGGAAATAATACACCCCTACTGTAACATATAAAGTTATTAGATGCCATTGTGTTCAATGACCTGTGTAAAAGTGATTGACTTGCAGACATGTGCTTTATTATAGTCATATGTACAATGATTCACTAGAAAGTAAATTATATCACTTCCATTTTTATACAACATTATTCTCACACATTATTATCTTTCACCAGCTGATTTTCAGATATAGCCCCATATCCTGGGGGGTTATTTCTTTTTGTTTGTTTGTTTTTAAAAACAACAGAGTGCATTGAAAGCTTGACATTCAGATGTACATAATGTAAATACAACGTTTACACACAGCATCCATTTAAAGAAGTTATGTTCTCATGAGACAAATGAATAAATATATCCGCATTCAAAAGATGTAGACTTGATCATAAGCTTTTGATGCAGATTTTGGTTTGGGACCGCACAGGTGAAGGCTTAGAATCTGTACAACAGATGTTAGGACATAGCAGGCAGGTTCTTATTTATGACTGCCTTAGCTGCCATCTCAAATGATTTAATTCACTTGTACGCATTTCATTAATTTAAAGAAGCGTGCCTTCTTCTCTTGCACTAATTTCTAGGTTGTAATTTATAAATTGAGCAAGGCTTGGTTGTGAAGGGATGTCCGAGGAGCCCATACTTTATGGAAAGATACAGCAGAGTTTTTCAGAATGCTTATAATGTGTTCCATTTGGTATGTGTGCCAAAAATGGTAGGAGCATGAGGTGTCATCCAAAAGGCCACTATTTGGCATGTCACAGCACTTATAATGTGTCTGAGCAGCCTATTTGTGGATGTCTGGGTTCAAATTTGGTATCATTAGATTAATAATATTGGAAGCAAGAGAGACAACTTCCTTCCAAATTGGCTAAAGTTTGGGACCGCTTCACCAGATGTGCACTAAGGAGCCTGGTTGACTGCTGTGTTTCCAACAATTTCATGTCTCTGGAAGATAATGAGGAACTTGGTTGGGACAGAATACTGTCGATAGAGCAGGGGTTGGCAACCCCCGGGACCACCTTTGTTTGGCACGCCGAGCTCCGCAGCAGTCTCACAAAGGCAGCCGGAGATGGCCGAAACGGAGCTGCTGCACATGCGCAGCAGCTCCATTTCGGCCATCTTCGGCTGCTATAGTGAAGCAGCAGCCAGGTTACAGTGAAGAAAACGTGTGTGTGCTGACTTCAAAGGTAAGTTATATGCACACAAAGGATTGGTTGGTACAACTATAGAGATATATCTATGTGAAATACTTTTGAATTGAGGACAACTATGTGGAATACTTAGAATTTGGGGGCAACTATGTGGCATACTTAGAATTGGGGGGCAACTATGTGGAATATTTTGAATTGGGGGGAACTATGTGGCATACTTTTGAATTGGGGGCAACTATATATATATAGATATATAAATATAAACACACACCACTCGCACGCCTGGGCTTCAAGAGATTTTTGTCGGCGCACTAATAGAAAACGGTTGTCCACCCCTGCGACATACTAATGTTGATAAAGGATCTTACAACCCATATATATATATATATATATATATATATAATATCTCTTCACTCCTCTGGATCCAAAGACCTGCCGAGATCTGATTCCCACTTTAGTTCATGAGGTTCCTTCTTGCCATTTGAGATAGGAAGAAGTCATTGTAGAGCATTGAAATGAGGGCCTTGGAGAAGGGGTTGTGAAGGCAGAGGTTCTCAATCATGGAGAGTGTTCTGCTGAGGCGATGTTCTTTTTTTTTTTTATAAACTGTTTATTGTACAGAAATTTCAAAGTGTACATACATTTTCAAATAAATTACCAAGAAACTGTACACATACATTTTTCAATTAGAATAATGGGGGATAGAGGTAAAGGGAAAAGCTGAATAGCACAAAATAAGGGGGGGGTGGGGGGGGAGAGGGATAAGATATACCTCCGGTTCCACACACTTACATATTACACGGCTTAGTCTAAACAATTCCACAAAGTTTACAAAGTCTATGACCTTGAGAGAGAGTTTTCTTAACACCAAACTATATGTGTGCTTGCC
Organism: Mixophyes fleayi; assembly: GCF_038048845.1. NCBI lineage: Eukaryota > Metazoa > Chordata > Amphibia > Anura > Limnodynastidae > Mixophyes > Mixophyes fleayi. The sequence goes on from NC_134408.1 coordinate 73,595,851, forward strand.
ATTAGTCTTACAGCCATATACATTGCTTTCCGGCTAGCTTATAATTATGATTAGGTAGCATTAGTCTGGTTTTAGCAGACTCAACTCAAATCACCCCTTGCTCCCAGTCATGAATCACAACACAAACTAACCTCAAATCAGAACAATACGGACAGTTCTAAAGCTGCTTCAGCAAAGACCAACTGGTTCCTTCAAAAATCTGCATTATTTGGGTTTGCATATGAGACTCCAAGGTTTCAATATATGTGCCCCATTTAGTATAGAACCACTCAACGCCCTTTTCTAGGTCTGAAAACGTGGCCCGCCTATCAAAGTATAAAATCTCCAAATGTTCCGCCCTAACTTCCGTAACCTTTGGTGTCGTTCATGCAGCCCATTTACGCAATATAGCTTTTCTTGCTATAGTAACAATAACTGTGAGCAAGGGTATAATCCGAGGGCTTGGTAGTTCTTTCCATATATCAAAAGAAGCAAATAATAAAGCCTCAGGGTGCGGTTGTACACGCATATTGAAGGTAAAATTCAAGAAAAACACCAATTTATTCCAGAACCTCATAATTTTCTTACATTTCCAAAAGTTATGTATCAAATTAGCTTCATTTATTGTCTTAATATGTACTTCTTGGAGTCTAGCTGAAACCAAAGCCTTCATGACTTGTACTCTATGTGCCAACACCTCCTCTGAAGATCTTAACTCTGGAATGTCCCGCATTCAAGAATCCCAGACCTTAGACCACACAGAACCAATATTTGTATCTATTAGGTCTGAATATAAATATCGAATTCTGAACTTATGTATACGGGAGAAACCCAATAAAGATTCTAAATTTATTTTTGTAGAGTCTTGATTTGGTACTATTAATTTTTGCTTACTTGTAATATAATGACGAACCTGCAAATATAGGTAGAAATGGGCATGTGGGAGCGAGTGTGCCTCTTGTAGTTGCTGAAAAGTAAACATTACCCCTCCTGGGTCAAAAACATCTTTCACTGATAGTATCTCCTTTTCTTTCCAGATTTTGTACATTTGGTTAGCTAATGAAGGAGTAAACTCTGGATTTCCCCATAATGGGAGATATTTGGTAATTTTTGGGTTGTCTTTCAGTTTTTTACTAATTGCTTGCCATGCCGCATATGTGTCTTTAAATAGTATATTTTGTAATATATTAGTTGGTATATCGCCTTTTGGCATATGAATAAGTGCCGAGCTAAAATTTATTATTGTGTCAAGAATTATTGGGACAGTGTTAAAGGACCTGTGGTAGTGCCTTACATGCGCACGCTATCCTCTTATTCTGTTCTTAGATACACTCGCTATAAAACTTGCACTTTTATGCACTTTTCCTTACGCAGTGCTGCCTTACTCAGTCTTTGGACCACACTAAATAACACAAGTTTTACAGAACGATTTATCCAATAATCACTGTATCTCAGCAGTACTTCACAGTATATATTCGTTATAAATAATCAATACTCACAACATATGTATGTATTTAAATCAAAGTATTTTACTGTTAACACAGAAAAGCTTGTATTCACAATTCACACATATATCATAATGTTGTTCAACATAACATAGTATATCAATATAACATTAACCCTAGGTTCACCACCGTTATTCCTTACACTATCCTAGCTTTACATATGTATCCTTAATAATAATCAGTATTTATAATATTGATTTAACTATCACAGATATCAGACAATAGCTACTCAATTATATGTATATAAATAGTTAAATCCACATTACAAATACACATATAGCTCTATGAATATATATATTAATGATACTTATCAAGTCCTTGTATCCTCAGTCCTATTCTTATCTGCAGTGTAGGGAATGTTCCTGTAGCATAGAATCCTTTCTTGTAGCTTAGTGTAATTTATTTATAATGTAGTGTGTTGTAATCCTATAGATCTTTTCTGCAGTGTAGTGTATCCCTATTTGTATGTTCCTAGTGTATTTTCTGCAGTGTAGTGTATCCCTAGTGTAATGTTCCTAGTGTGTTTTCTGTAGTGTAGTGTAGAGCTCGTTGTCAAGGGGCAGCAGGCATCCAGAGAGAGCCAGGGGAGTCCGAGTCTGGACTTTTATAGTCCAGACTAGGAAAACTCCCAGCCTGCCCAGCAGCCAGGTGTGTGTGTGGTGATTCACACACACGTGGAGCTTCCTGTGCGTCCAGGGGTGATGATGTCATCACCCCTGCTGATTCTCCCCGCCGTGTATGTGCCAACTTCAGTCGGCGCACACACAGTGGGGATTTTAATATGCAACTACGCATGCGCGACTCACGCATGCGCAGTTGTACTCGGTACGTTCACGCGCGCGCCCACGTACCCCATACGTCGCGCGCGCACGTACCGCCCGTCGCCTGCTCCCCTTCACAGCCCCCCTGTTGTCGGAAGCACGACACTACAAGTAAAAATTACCTGTCCCTAGATTTGGTGGTGAACTAAAAAGAAAATAGAGAGGGAGAGAGAGACCACGATAATTTTCAACTCTCTCTTCCTCTCCCTACCAACTATGGAGGAGATAAAAAAAAAAAACTCTTATGTTATTGGCGCAATACAGGAAAAAACCTCCTAGAGGGGGGAACCATAGTGGAAAAAAAACACCCTTTCCCCGAGGGTGTGAAGAGCAGGAGAGAAGAAAGGATAAGAGGAAAAGAGAAAAAGGCACAAAGGAATAGTAAAAAAAACCAGACATTCATGTAAAACAGATCCCATGTCCGCAAAGTCCATAATGCCTGCAAAGTCCGTTTCCCCCCTTTCCTTAATAGTTCATCATTTGTTGTCCTTTAGTCTTCATGTGTTATATAATGAGAACTATTGTGGGATGAATGAGAAAATGATACTTTGGCATCATGTTCCAGCTTGATTGTAGCTTGATTCCCAGAAAGTTTCTGCTGTATGTCTTCTTCCTTCCCGAGGTCGAGCAGCCAATTCTTGAGTTCTGAACCAAAACCAAGCAGAATTTTCTGAAGCCTCACAGTAGTATCTGGATGGGTACCTAGTCGCTTCTCTGGGGTCGCTGGTGTTCTTCCCACACCTACAGTGGGATGTACAATATGCTTCTCGGAGGAGTGTCCCTCTTGGAGCGCTGTTAGTTGCATATACAGTATAAGATGTAATCAGGGTAGGGCTCTAGGATTTTCCTTTCCTTACATTTTGGTTCTCAATGATCAGTAAAAACTCTTTTTTGTTTTTTTATTTGGAAGGGGTATGATTTCTCAATCTACCCATCTCAATGAGCACAGAAGCACTCTATTGAGTTAAGGAGGCTTGCGTGGTTTTCACTTTATCAACGTGGACCCAGAGAACTTTACGTCTTCTCCGAGAGTCTTTCTTTGTAGTCGTTGGCCTTTGTACTTTAAGCATTGTGTCACCCAGGATTTCAAGGACCTGATATGGTCCCTCCCAGTTTGCATCTCAGGGACCTGCCTTTCGGAATGTCTTGATCATTACCAGACTTTCTACTGGAGGCATGGGAGTCTCCCCCTGTAGATAGAGTTTGTTCAGCTGGATGGCTGCCTATGGCAGCAGTTCTTTCAGGTTATTTTGCACCTGTTGTAAGAACACATCTCTGGCAATCGCCTCTTTGATGGGGTTTGACAACTGTGGTTCATTGGGGAAGCAAAGTGGCATTTTGCGACCAATCATGAGCTCAAATGAGGTGATCCCTGTTGTCGTTGCCTCAGTTGCCTGAAAACCCATCAGTATTGCGGGCAGGGCTGTCACCCAAGAGGAGCCCTTCTCTAACAGTGTCTTGGTCAAACGAGATTTGATTGTTCGATTCATTCGTTCTACTATTCCTGCTGATTGGGGATGATACGGTACATGAAATCGCTGTTTTAAGTCCAGTAGTTTACAAAGCGCTTTCATGACCTTGACAGTAAAGTGTGTTCCCCGATCAGATTCAATGATCCTGGGAACTCCCCAACGTGACAGAATCTGTTCCCATAAGACCCTTGCTGTGGTAGTAGCAGAGTCATTTACAGTTGGAATGGCCTCAACCCATTTTGAAAATACATTCACCACTACCAAGGCATACTGACAATTGCGACTGCCAGCTGGTAGTGGTCCTATAAAATCTGTCTGTAGGGCAGCCCATGGTCCTTCTGCAGGGGCACACACTGTAGAATCGGCTTGAGAGCTGGAGCTCTGGGGTTCACTTGTGCACACACAAGACACTGTTGTGTGACAATTTACACTGTCTTTGACATCCCTAACCAGTATAATTTGTCCTTTAAGAGGGACATGAGCTTATCTCGGCCAGGGTGTCCGAGGAGCTGATGGTTGAGTCTTGTCAGCTCTACCTGAAGATGTGCAGGAACAACTGGCAGGGGTTCTGAACCCTCATTGTTCGTATGACACAGGATGCCCTCTTTGATTGACCAGGAATCTTGTGGCATGGTAATGTGGGGTATAAGCAGAGGATACTTTGCTTGTTCCTCTTCAAATGACACTGGGCTTTCATCCAGAATCTTGTTTCGTATCGTCACTTTATAGGATGATACTTCCTTGTAATCTGGGTCTCGGAAAAACCCAGATAAAGAAGCCGGTTTAGCTGCTTCGTCTGCAGAGTTATTACCCAGGACAAGGGGGTCATTCCCTTTCTGGTGAGCAGGAACTTTAATGATCGCAGCCTCTTCAGGATGCATCATTCCCATAACTCTTTGAGCACTGAAACGTGCGCCAGGGGTTTATTCTGGCTGTCCACAAATCCGCGCCTGTGCCAGGTATCCTAGTGTAATGTCAGGGAGCGAACTACATATGAGCTGTTGGAGTAGTAAGAAATCCTTTACTGCCTCCAATTCTGCTCTTTGTGCTGACAGGTGACCAGATAATTTAACAAGACTCTGAAGCCCTGTAGTCTTATCCAAGACTGCTTAACCTGTCACATATTTCCCATCCGTGTGAGACCGAGACCCATCAACAAAGATGACTCTGTCATCCGGATGTGTTGTTTGTCTAAACAAAGTCATTGTTTCATCATATGACATTTGTCCACAGTCGTGTTCCGTCCCTACTGTGATTAGCAGTTGGGACAATACATATTTGGCCTTGTGACTTACTTGGAGATTGTGTCCACTCAACTCCATTATCCATCTCCCAAACCTCTGTTGAGAGACTCCAGGCAGCATGTCCCGGAGTAGAAGGGTTAATGGAGAGTGTGGGGTCTGTATAGTAAGGGGTCTAAAGCCCACAATATGTTCTGTCACTTTGACAGCATAATGTATTGCAGCCAGTTGTTTTGCACATTCATCAAAACCTCTTTCCACAGGAGAAAGAAGTCTTGAGAAATAGCCTAGTGGTCTAGTCTCAGATCCTACTTCTTGTAGTAAGACTGTTGATATGAATTCTGGGCCGGCGTGAGGCTGAATTGCAATCTCACCCTTTGGGTGTGGAGTGGCCAAAACTGGGGCAGAAGACAGATCCCCTTTCAGAGTAGAAAATGCCTCTTCCTGTGCTTCTGCCCATCCTTTCAATGAAGATTCCTCACCTCTGAGCAATTCATACAGAGGTTTCGCTTTTGTAGCAAAATCCTCTATGAACTCCCTCATGAAGTTTGTAACTCCAAGAAATTTTCGCAAATCTTGAAGGGTATTTGGTCTAGGTAATTTGACCATTGCCTCAACTCGGGTGGCCATTATTCCTTTTGTCCCATAAGCGATCTTGACTCCCAGAAATATGACCTCTGACATACCTAGGTTTGCTTTGTGAGGACTCAGTTTGAGCCCTGCACGTACAAGGAGGGCTAACAATTCCTTTAGGAGAGTCAAATGTTCCTCCATCATCTCTGTATGGAGCAGTAGATCATCCACATATTGCAGCAGGCATTCTGGGTGTGAAAATACACTCAGTACTTTTGCTAATGCCTGATGGAAGTATGTGGGGCTACTGTGAAATCCTTGGGGTAATACGCAAAACATGTATTGCGTATCTTGCATGGTGAATGCAAATTTGTAACGGCAGCTTTCTGTCAATGGTATCGAAAAGAAACCATTGGCTACATCAATGGTAGAGAACACCTTACTTTTGCCGTTTATTCTTGCCAATATGTCTGGCGTCTCTGCTACCACCTGTGCTGACATTGGGGTATATTTATTCAAAACCCTGAGATCAATTGTGAGTCTCCAGGTGTTAGTCTCCTTCTTCTTGACAGGCCATAAGGGATTATTGCACTTGGAATTTCCCTTTATGACCACTCCCCTTGCTTCTAAGTCAGTCACAGCTTCTATCACTGGTTCCATAGCTTCAGGGGGGAAACGATATTGGCATTGAGGTGGTGGATCTGGTCCTTGTATGTCCACCTGAAAATCAATCATCTTTCCACAATCATTCTTCCCTTGAGCCCACAGCTCTGGGAATTTGTATATAATAGGTTCAAGGTCTGTGTTATGCGAGACCTCTGACCATTTGTGTACAACCATGTTAACTGTTCCAGCAATTTCATGTATGGGTGATCCTAAGTGATGTTTCTTTTTCACACAGACCTTTGAGTTTCGTGGGCCCTTCCATAACAAACAGTTTGCTAGATCCAAGATCCAGCCATTCTGTGTCATTACATCAGTTACGATAATGTTATCAGAACCTGAATAATACCACATAGGAATTTTTAAGGTGAAATCATTGTTGATTTCCACAGTGACTTCCTCAATTCTTTGGGCTTTTACCCCCGCCCCTTGTTGGTGATCAAATCCAGTCAAAACACACTGAGGGCTTTCTGGTAGTAAGTACATTAGTGATTGAAATTTTTGCCCCAATATCAAGCAGCATTTTCAGTAATTCATTTTTTATTTTGCCCATTATGTGGGGTCTCCCTGAGGAATCCAATATGATATTGCATATTGGTAGCAGATTCTTAGGGGTCCCTAACGTTCAATCTAGTTGCACCAGATTCCCAGTAGGGACATCTGCTGTGCGAACTGCTACTTGTGCTTTCTGTAAATCCCAATTGTTTACCTGTTCTAAAGAGTTCTGTGTCTGTCTAGTCACTGAGTTATGTGACTGTACATGAGACTGTCCTGTTTGGCCAGTATGTGTACTTACAAGCGACACACATTTTTTCATCTGATTCAGGTGCTGCAGTTTTGACTGGGTATGTGTTTGCTCATCTAACTCTCTAACGTGAGGCTTGTTTTGAATGCCATTGTTATTGCCCAGGTGTTCAGAGTCTCTTATATACTCTTTACGAACACCTTGTGGACAGTTACGTCTTACATGGCCAAAGTTTAGGCATGCATAACATTGCACATTCACCCATTTCTCCTGTGGAGGAGCTGTAGGTGTAATATGTGTCTGTCTGCGCCCATTGCCATATGTTGTGTAACGGTTATCTTGTGATCTGCCATTTACCACAACATATTCCCTCATCTTCAGTGACTTCCTATTTTTCATCAAATCTTGTCTATACTCTTCTATAACCATTGCTGCGTCTGCAAGCGTTGGTTCTTTAGCCGCACTTAAGCAAATTGCTGTGTCAACGTAAGGAAACTTTTCCACAAACATGCGTATCATGCCTTGTGGAACGTCTGCACCTTGATATTTGGTGACTTTTCTATACATTCCTTCAAAGCTACCACATAGAGACAATGGCTCATTGTGAATGGTTGGTTTAAAGATAGATAGGATCTCTGGGGCAACTTCCCAATGGCCAGTTGCCAATTTCATGAGGACAGAAAGTCTCTCTTCCTCATCGTGAAATTGACCATTTTTGGGAGCAATTTTTCCAGTTGCTGCATACCTCTGATTGAGGTGAGTGGGTAACCTCAATTTAAACAAGTCCATGCGATGTTCTGGGGCAACACTAAATTTGTCACAATGTCCCTCAAAAATATCGCAAGAGGTAAAAGGGTCTATGATGGGATCATATTTTGGAATTTCCTTACGTATTTTCAACAGAAATTGAGTCTTCTCCATACTATAATTTTGATGGGGAACATGCAATCCTGTGCCATTACCGTGACTTGTTTGTGGTGTAGGAGCAGTATGTACAGTTTCCCAACCGCTGCGTAGGCTAAAAATTTGATCATCTAAAAATTGTGCACAACCATTAGATCCATTCCCCATGGGTGTTGGGGAATAAGTTAATGTGCGTGCTACAGGGTCAGCCACTGAGTCTATTGGATTTTGCTGATCACAGGAATAAGTATGGGCATATGTATATTATGTCCTATACTTCCTGTTTCACTGCTTCTATTATCTGTTATATATACCTGCTTTCTAGTCATGGATGTATTATGTATTGTGGAGAAGGGTGATAACTCATTGATCATTTTTTGCATATTGGTTATCATCTGTGCTCTATTGATTAAATCACTTTATAATTCAGCAATTAGAACTTCATTAGATGCTACCTTATCCCTGAATACATTGATTTCTGTATACAGTTCTGCATATTCCTTATCAACATCTGTGTAATATTTGTCTTTCTCTAATATTTGGGAATTGAGCATACAAATCTGCCTTCCCCTATCTATATTGGCCATATCTTTGTCTTCCAATTGTGCTTCAAGTATGGAAACACTTTTAACCTTTTCAATGCAGCACTAGCAATGAGAATTTGCATCAGTGCCCTTTTTGTTTTTTGTTTTTTATAATTTTTTATTTTCAGTGGTCAATCAAGAAAATACAGACAGCAAAACGATAACACTGTGTAGCATGCACAGTAAAATCACAACAGTTATTGTGGTGTATCGCATATTAGGAAACCTTTAGACAAAAATGACCGGTTTTTACATTTTTAAAGAGTAATATAAAATGGGTGTAGGAACAAAATGGATTGTGGGGGAGGGGTGAGGGGGGTAGGACCACAAAGATAAGAACTGTAAGTATTTAGAGGATAACTAGGGTGTGTTGAGCCTATAGCAGAGGGGGAGATATGTGTCGGGAAGAGTTAGGGTCATCGCACATGGGTCAGGTCGGAGGACGTGGAGCGTTGAGGGGGGAAGGTGTGTTCCACGGCTAGCCATGGAGCCCAGACTTGACTGAAGACGTGGCCTCTATCGTGGAGGTAGTACGTAATCTCCTCCATAGCGGCCACGTGCCAAATCTGCTTCTTGAGAGCCAAAAGGGATGGGGGTGAGGTCTTTTTCCAATTAAGGGCTATGAGTGATTTGGCTGCTGTCAGGATGTGGGCAGTTAATTTCTTGGAGAATTTGTCCAGGTCTTGGGGAGTGTAACATAAAAGAAATATCCAGGGATCTTTCGGGATAGGAGCTTCAAAAAGGGTATTTAGGAAACTATGGACTGAGTCCCAGAAGGTGGTGATAATCGGGCAAGACCACCAAATATGAAACATCGTACCCCTTTGGCCACAGTCCCGCCAACAGCAGGGCGAGGAAGAGGGAAACATTCTATGGAGTCTTGTGGGAGTGTAATACCAACGGTAATAAATTTTGTAAGAGGTTTCCTTGAGTTTAGTTGATATGGAGCATTTAGCTATCCCCAGTCTCATGTCCTCCCAAGCCTCTTCATCCGGGGGAGGACCAAGGTCCTTTTCCCACTCGTCTTCATGAGGGTTTGGAGAGGGAAGGGCAGAAGTGAGAAGAATGCTATATATTTGAGAAATCATGCCCTTGTCCAAGGGATGTTTTCTACAAAGAGATTCAAATGGAGTAAGGTCCCTAAGAACATAGGTTGGTGGCAGGGATCGCAAGAAATGATTAATTTGGAAGAATTCAAAGGGGCTGAGGATTTGGGACGGGGATTGGGGTTGGAGATCCGCTAGCGAAAGCCAGCGGCCCTGTTTGGAAAAATCTACTGGAAATTTAAGCCCTGCACGAGACCAGTTACGGTGGGTTGTAGAGGCAGATCCAGGAGGGAACACCGGGTTATGCCAGATGGGGGTTAACGGAGATATTGCAGTTGAAAGTTTTAGTTTGAAGGAGTTGGAGTCCCAGAGCATAGCATCAAATTTGATAGAAGGCAGTGCTCTAACAGCAGGGGGGCGACGGGCGGGAGATACGCCCCAGAGAGAGGAGAGATCGGGCAGGGTTAGATGGGCCGATTCTATATCAAGCCATGCAGTGGAGCCAGAGGGAGCGTAGGAGGCAACGATTTGCGAAAGGTGGGATGCCAAGTAGTATAATTTGATGTCGGGAAGGCCTCTTCCTCCTCCAGGGATTGGTCGTTTTAAGATATTGGATGAGACTCTAGGAGGTCTATGGTTCCAAATAAAGCGGGTGAGGGCCTTCTGGATGTTGGCAAGGAAAGAGGCAGGGACAGCTACCGGAAGGGTTTGGAAGAGGTACAGCCATTTGGGGAGTATGTTCATTTTGACAGCTATGATCCTGCCCAGCCACGAAATAATAAGGCGGTTCCAGGAGGTCAGGTCTGATTGCGTCTTGGAGAAAAGGGGTAGGAAATTCTCACGAAAGAGGAGGTCATAGCGAGAAGTGAGGAAAACCCCCAGGTATTTGATCTTCCTGTTCTGCCATTTGAAATTAAAGTTAGCCCGGAGGAGCTCGGTATCCCGAGGAGAAACGTGAAGCAGCATGGCCTCTGACTTGGTGTAGTTTATCTTATAGCCCGAAACATCGCTGTAGTTCTGAAGGATGGCATATAGGTTGGGCAAGGAGATCCCCGGTTGGGTAAGTGATAGGAGGATATCGTCTGCAAAGAGTGAGATCTTGGAGTTCGTATTACCCACCTTGACCCCCTGTATGCTAGGATTAGACCTAACTTGGGAAGCCAGAGGTTCAATTATCAGAGCAAATATCAGAGGGGAAAGGGGGCAACCCTGTCGTGTTCCATTTCGAATGGAGAATGATTCTGAGGGAGTGCCATTAACCAGGACTTTAGCAGTAGGGGTGGTGTATAATGCTAGGACGCCAGTGAGGAAGTCGCCAGCGAAGCCGAACGACTCAAGAGCCGCTTTCATAAAGTCCCAAGAGATCCTGTCAAATGCTTTTTCAGCATCCAGAGAGAGCATAATAGTTGGGGATCTCCTGGAATTTGTAATATGGATGATGTCAATGGCACGTCTGGTATTGTCCCTCGCCTGGCGTCCCGGGATAAACCCTACTTGGTCATACTGGATCAGAGAAGGGAGGAAGGCATTCAGACGGTTTGCTAGGATTTTGGCATAAATTTTCAAATCGAGATTGAGGAGAGAGATTGGCCTGTAGCTAGCACAGTGGAGCGGGTCTTTACCGTCTTTAGGGATAACTACAATTTTGGCCTCCAGCATCTCTGATGGGAGAGGGTCACCTTGGAGAGTGTTGTTATAAAGGGATTTGAGATGAGGGGCCAACAAATCAGAAAATTTCTTGTAGTATGCGGCCGTGAAGCCGTCAGGGCCTGGGGATTTACCACTTTTTTGTCCCTTGATGGCTTGATGGATCTCGTCTGTCGAGATCTCTTCATTGAGAAGTGAAAGGGCTTGGTGGGATAATTTAGGTAGCTTGGCTTTGGCAAGAAAGTCAGTGATCAGGGCGGAGGGGGTTTTCAGTGTTGGGGTGGAAGCGGGAGCCGGGAGGTTATAAAGAGCAGTGTAAAAATGTTGAAATGCTGACCGGATATCTGCTGGATCGTGAGTTAACTGGTTATGTGAATCACGGATAGCAATAATATTTCTATGAGTTCTAGCTGTACGCAGCCGTGATGCAAGAATTTTGTCAGCTTTGTCTCCTTTTTCATAAAAAGTCTGGCGGAGCCATTTAAGGCGTGTGGCCGCTTGTTTAGAGAGAAGGAGGTTTAGTTTGGCTTTGGTTTCCCGGAGGGCTGTCAGGTTTGCGGGATCAGGGGTTGCTTTGTGCTGGGCTTCCAGGGTTTGAAGTTGGATGGAGAGCTCATTGGTTCGGGTGAGGTATTCTTTTTTGTGTCTGGAGGCCATGCTGATCAAGTGTCCCCTCAAGACCGCTTTGTGCGCAGTCCATAAGGTGGCTTTGGAGACTTCTGGAATATCATTTAGCTCAAAGTAGTCCTCCAGTCTAGTCCTAATCTGAGATACTATATTCGTATTGTGAAGAAGGGAGTCATTAAGACGCCAGGTCATTGGGCGAGGTCGGGGTAGGAGGTCAGAGATGTCAATTGTAAAAGGGGCATGGTCAGACCAAGTCAATGGGTGGATCTGGACCGCCTGGAGGTTTAGGGCCAAATCATGGCTGAGCAGGATCATATCTATACGGGAGTATGAGCCATGGGGTGAAGAATAAAATGTGTAATCGCGTGTAGTCGGCTCCTTCACTCTCCAGGAGTCATATAGAAGCTGGGATTTCATGAGACTGAGGAGGGATTTAGTGGATTGTGGGTCTGCTGAGAGCGGAACAGCGGCCACCGGGGCAGAACGGTCAATGGTGGTGTTCAGAACAGTGTTGAAGTCGCCCGCTACAATAAGATCCCCCTGTCTAAAACGAGTCAATAAGGAATCTAGTTTGGTGAAGAAGCGGTGTTGGTGTTGGTTAGGGGCATAAACGTTTACTAGTGTACAGAGCTTATTGTTTAGCTTACCTATCAGAATGAGATAACGTCCGTCTTTGTCAGCGAGAGAATTGTTAAGCTCAAACGTGAGGTGACGTGCCAGTAAGATCGAGACCCCCCGTTTTTTAGCTGAGTGATCACAGGCATGGTATGAGTCGGGATATAATTTAGAGCGGAGTTCGGGGTGAGAGTCATGTAGAAAGTGAGTCTCCTGTATGAAAATTAGGTCTCCCCTATGATATTTAAGGGTCACGTGAAGTTTACTTCGTTTCTGGGGACTATTTAACCCTTTTACATTAAGGGAAAGGACCCTAAGACCCATGTGCGATGAGAGAGAGGAAGATAAAATGAGAGCAAGAGATCAAAGGGTAAGGTGGGAGATCTGAGTAAACCTGACGTGGTATCTGAGTGGTTCTTGGGGCACATATAGTGGAGAATGGAGCAAAAAAGATCCTTAGCTTATTGTGGTCTATTTGAGTAAGGAAGGGGGCGGGGAGAAGGGGACGAAGGGAGGGTGGAGGGAGGTGGTCACACGGCGGAATAGGCCGGGACCTGTGGTGTCGACATTGGGAAGGGAGGCTATGAGCCAATAAGGCACATAGGTCAGCAAGGGAGCCTAAAGCTCCCGGGGGGAGTGGCAGAACATCCAAAGGATGCATCAGGAGGGTCCAAATAGTGGGGGCGAAGTGCGCACCCTCCTAGGGTTTTGAGATGGGGCGCTGGAAATGAAAGAATAATGAAGTGATGTGCGGAGCAGCCGGGTAGTATGGAGAGGGAAGATAGAAGGGGGAACTTATGGTAGGGGGGTAGTAGAAAGGGGGAGTAATGGGAGATAAGAGGGGGAGAGATGGTGAGGAACAAAGGAATGTATATAGCATAACACAGTAATACAACCAGTTATTTAAACTATACAGAATGGACTTATATTACATTAACTCGTAATGAACTAAACAACATTGTAGCCTCTGGTGCTCTCCCATCACACCTCCCCAGGGGCATCCGGAATAAAATAGAAAGGATGCCAATTGACCATGTGGGCGTCACGGTGGTGGCCCAAACGGCAAGTATAACAGGGAGGCGCAAAGAGAGGACACCGCCAGAGGCACAGGAGAAAATAGGGACTGTTGAGCACTGAGAGTCTGGGAGACCAACCCTTAATAGAAAGGGGAGCCTCAAACAGAATCTAAGGCCTGACAGGTAATAACACACAATCAAAACATTGTAATATAGTGCGAGCATGTAAATCAGGCCTGTCGACAGTGTATTAAACCAAGCAGGTAGGTGGAGGGCTTTCGGAGTCAAAACTGGCAGGGAAGAGCTCTAGGCCTAAAGAGCGGGTGGGGTCCCGTGAAAGGCGGGAACCCTTAGGTGATATGTAGTATGGGATACGAGCCTTCAGTATGGGGGGACAGATAAGCTATAATGGACCCCAACAGATAGAATCTTACAAAAGCTACATAGTAGCATAATAGAAACATCAAAAAGCACGGGTGAGGTCCCGCAAAAGGCAGGAGCCTTTAAACAGTATGTAGACTTCCTAGGGAAGGGGGAGCTAACAGATGTTGAGGCCCAACATATAGAAACATATAAAACAACATAATAATGGTGAAAACATGTGTAACAGGCATAACAACAGTAAATCAAACCAAACTGATAAATAGGAGGCCTCCTATAGCAAAATAGTCAACATAGGGTTATGAGCTTAAGGCACAAGTGGGATCCCACAGAAGGCGGGGATACCTAAGTGGCGTGTAGACAGTCTTTCTTCCGTGATCAGCCCTGGATCCAAACAGTGAAGAAGGGGAATGAGAGGGAGAAAGAGACAAAAAGATAAAACCTGATAAGCAGAGTCAAGTCCCTGAAGATCCAGTTGGCGATGCCGAGGTCCCAGGAACTGTGGTCCACTCTGAACGGGGGGCTTCACGTGTGGACGGTCTTTGTGATCTCTGGGGAAGAGGAGAGTCCACGGGAAGGTCAGCGTTATCGGTGGTGATGCCAAGTTTGGGAATTAGAGATTGAGCTTCAGGAAGAGTCCTGGCCGTAAGCATTGATCCCTGGTGCCATACTAGAATACGAAAGGGGAACCCCCAGCGGTATTTGATGTTTCGTTTCCGGAGAAGTGTAGTAAAGGGCTTGAGGTCTCTCCGTTTGGCCAGGGTAAGGGGGGATAAATCCTGGAAGATTTGTAAGTTGGAGTTGTCGAAAGTGATCATCTGAAGCCGGCGGACCTCTTTCATGATGGCTTCTTTTGCTGTAAAGTAGTGTAATCTGAGGATAACATCCCTAGGTTGAGATGGATCTTGGGAGCGAGGTCTCAGTGCTCGATGGGCTCGATCGAGAAGAAGTTGATCTTCAGGAGTCGAGGGGGAGAGCTTGGTAAAAAGTTTCTTAAGGTAGAGTTCCAGGTGGGTGGGTTCAACCTGTTCTGGGATCCCCCGAATTCTCAGGTTGTTACGTCGAGCACGGTTGTCCTGATCTTCCTGGCCATCTTGTAGCTGGGTGATGTCATTTCGCATTTCATGGAGATTAGTTTGAAACGACTGTTGGCAGGTCACCACTTCTTCAACCCGATGCTCCAGGTGATTTGTTCTATCCCCAATTTCAACAACGTCGGCTTTCAGGGAATGGAGAGCCTGTACAGATGTTTTGACATCCCTTACCTCTTTGAGGAGGGATAAAAAATCCCGACGGGTGATAGGTGACTGATCGTCATCGTCGGGATCTGAATCAGAGTGTCCAGGAGATGACTCAGGTATGTCATTGCTTTGTTTGGCAGGCGTCTTGTTTCTGGAGAGGTAGGGAAGGAGGTCGCCACCTGGGGGTTTCTTCCCCCCTCTTGGCATCGTAGTAAAGGTGGGGATTAACAGAAAGGGAGAAAAGCGTAGAGGATGGAGGTCGGCTGCTCCGTAGTGTAGATCTCAGTGCTAGGAGGGGTGCATGGGCACACTCTGCATCAAGTCATCCCCAGCCTGAGAGGAGAGGAGGTGGCAGAGGGAGACAAAGAACTCAGGATTTGTGTCCACAGGTACAAACCTCAGTGGCTGGTGCCCAAGCTTGGTGGTATAGTGATGTTGAGCTTGTGGAAGTCTGGTGTACTAAAAACGAAGTGGTCCGGATTGTGATATGAGAGAATCCTTGTAGCAGAAGTATTGGTGTTTGTTCAATTGGAGAACCAATGATAATCTTTATAGACCGTAGTGGAGGTGATCCAGCTTGTGGGGGTACCCCGAAGCAATGCAAGGGGTGCAATGAGGAAGCAGGGGGGTGAACGAGGACAGCTGTGTGTCCACTGCAAGAGAGTCAGAGCTGGCAGAAGTCAATGTGCTGCTAGTTAGACTGGTGTTCTTATCTCAGCAGGGGGGATACCCCACTATCCTCATCTTACATCCAAAAGGTGGGAGGAGATGGAGGGGAGCTGTAGTGCTGGTAGTCTGAAGACTCTGCCCGGATCTCCCACAGGTGGGACAGGAGTGCGGCAGGGGTGACCTCCAGGTACTCCCCTAGTGTTGCCAATAGGGGTGGGGGGAACAGAGGAGGATGTTTGTACCTCTCAGCAGGGTCACTGACTCCTTTCCAGGCAAACAGGAAGTCGCCCTTTTTGTTTTTAAGTATCATCTCAGCATGTTCAGATGTCCAAATCCTATCTTCATAAGCATGTACCAATTTAGCTAACATTTGGAGACGTTTAGTTTTTTTGTTGAACACGGTTCTCTTATTAATACACAGCGTATCATGTGTATAAGCCTGTTCTAAAAGTGTTGCCCATAATGTTTCAGCAGATGTGTAGTTATTAGGAATCACTGGGTTAAACATACTATTTGCTGACAACTTCTCAATGGTAATAAAACTCATACTCGCCTGTCCAGATACAGAAGTCATTTTTGTTCTGTGTTGAGTGTTACTTCTCACTGTAGTAATACCGGTCCCCTTAAGCCTCCGAGACTTAAAAATGCTGCTTCCAGAAAGATCCTCTTCATGAGTTCAATTCCCGACCATGGTCTTATCTGTGTGGAGTTTGTATGTTCTCTCCGTGTTTGCGTGGGTTTCCTCCGGGTGCTCCGGTTTCCTCCCACACTCCAAAAACATATTGGTAGGTTAATTGGCTACTATCAAAATTGACCCTAGTCTCTCTCTCTCTGTCTGTGTGTGTTAGGGAATTTAGACTGTAAGTTCCAATGGGGCAGGGACTGGTGTGAATGAGTTCTCTGTACAGCGCTGTGGAATCAGTGGCGCTATATAAATAAATGATGATATGTATGTATTTAAATCAAAGTATTTTACTGTTAACACAGAAAAGCTTGTATTCACAATTCACACATATATCATAACGTTGTTCAACGTAACATAGTATATCAATATAACATTAACCCTAGGTTCACCACCGTTATTCCTTACACTATCCGAGCTTTACATATGTATCCTTAATAAGAATCCGTATTTATAATATTGATTTAACTATCACAGATATCAGACAATAGCTACTCAATTATATGTATATAAATAGTTAAATCCACATTACAAATACACATATAGCTCTATGAATATATATATTAATGATACTTATCAAGTCCTTGTATCCTCAGTCCGATTCTTATCTGCAGTGTAGGGAACGTTCCTGTAGCATAGAATCCTTTCTTGTAGCTTAGTGTAATTTATTTATAATGTAGTGTGTTGTAATCCTATAGATCTTTTCTGCAGTGTAGTGTATCCCTATTTGTATGTTCCTAGTGTATTTTCTGCAGTGTAGTGTATCCCTAGTGTAATGTTCCTAGTGTATTTTCTGTAGTGTAGTGTAGAGCTCGTTGTCAAGGGGCAGCAGGCATCCAGAGAGAGCAGAAGAGTCCGAGTCTGGACTTTTATAGTACCTCATACGTGTGCGCGCCCACATACCGCCCATCTCCTGCTCCCCTTGACAGACAGAAATGGCTGGTTTTGATATAAAAAGTAGCATATAATCTGCAAATAAATAAAGTTTTACCTTTTCTTTCCCCACCTTAATTCCTGCAAATTGATAGTTCTGTCTCAGTGCTACTGCTAAAGGTTCTAATACCAATGTGAATGATAAAGGTTACAATGAACACCCTTGTCGGATTCCTCTGCGAATGGAAAAGGGCAGTGAAAAATGGCCATTTACATTAATATGAGTTAGCGGATTCGCATATATTGTTTGTCTATTCTCAATAAACTGTATGGGGATTCCAAACCTCTGGAGGGTTTCATATAAATGGTCCCAGCCTACCATATCAAAAGCCTTTTCGGCATTTAATGATAATAAAAGTGTTGGGTCTTCTTCACCAGTTTCCCACTCCGACTGGAGTACAGTAACCACCTTTCTAATATTAGAAACTGCGTTTGCCCCCAGATAAACCCCGTTTGGTCTCTATGGATGATATCAGGCAATATCCCCTTCAAACGTTCCGCTAGAATTTTTGTCAGTAACTTGTAGTCTGTATTTAAAAGGGATATTGATTTGTATGAACCAGGCAACTCCACGTTCCTTCCAGGTTTGGGCTATACCTTTAGAATTGCAGTATTGAAATGAGGGGGCAGAGTTTTATTAGAATTATAGCGTTGAAAAATTCTTGCAAGGTTTTAGAAATTCGAGGAAGGAGAATCTTATAAAATTCTCCTGTCAATCCATCAGGACCAGGTGATTTATTAGGCTTCAAATGTTTAACAGCAGCCACTACCACCTCCTCCGAACCTGCTGTTCGGATATCTGTGGCAAGCATATCTGGGACCAAAGAGTAGTTTTATTTCCCAAATTAAGTTTCTCAGAGCAATAAAGTTCTTCATAGAAGGACCTAAGTATCGTCAGCATCTCTTCACTGGAATGTTTAAGATTCCCCAAAGCATCTCGTAGAGAAGCAATTAGAGTAGAAGACCTAGTGCCATGTAAGAGGTTAGAAAGTAATCTGCTGATTTTGTTACCATATTTATAAAATTGATATCTGCCTTTCTTTCTACGCTTATTTCCCATTTGTGTTATTATATTATCAAAATGGATTCTTTTTTCATTATATTGTGCCTTATGCTTCTTAGTTAGGGCTCTTTTCATTTTCTTAAAGGTTGTTTTAAGTTCCCTCTGCGAAGCCAAATATACCTCAGACTGATCCTTCTTCATGTTTGCAGCATAAGACATGATATCTCCTCTCAAGACTGCCTTAGCTGCTTGCCAGAATAATATAGGATCTAGAGTATGTTCCTCGTTATTTTGCACGTATACTGCCCACGCTGCTTCCAACTTATGCTTGAATTGTTGGGATGATGCTAAACTTGATGGAAAACACCACTGCCTATAATTACCTACATTTGAGTTAGTTTTTAAAGTAAACCATATAGGAGCATGTAACGGGTTTTGTGAAGATAACTCAGACATTTGAAGATGACCGTGCATGGTTTCCTATCTGCATTATCTCTAGTCGGTCCTAGGCGGTGAGCTCTTTCTATTTTTAGATCTCTCACATCCTCTGTGATTTTAAGAATTGCTGGAAATTTATCTTTAAGGAATTGAATCAAGGCTGGCCCTTTAATGGTTTCTGGCAGTCCTACCAGCCGCAGATTTTTGCGTCTTGATCTATTTTCGAGATCATCGATTCTATTCAGCATCTGTTTGTGATCCTTGTGTAGAAAAGCAACTTCTTGTGTTAAAGATGATACTTCTTGCATTTGTTCACCAATAAGCTGCTCATTGATGCTGACCTGTTTGTTTGTTATTGCTATCTGGTCCGCCAACTCTTTGATTGCTTCAGTAAGCTTTATGTCCTGTGTTGGCATTAGAGGCTCCATTGTCTTTTTTATCGCTTTGACCATAACGCTATATGATAAAGGCGCCTCAACTGCTGGACTGTCGGAATCAGGATTTATTTTTCCTGCGGTATTATCTCCCCTTTTCTTTTCCGGTTTAGCTCTCTGCGGCTTGGCGGATGCTGGGGTATTGATAAATTTCTCCATCTTGTGACAGTTAATATTCAAAGATTTGTTGCTACAAAATTATACGAGGTTGTGATGCTACCTATATAATCGATATGTAATCGATGTTTTACATATTCAGAGTATATACTCAATATTCGACCTTTGTTTGAATCAGCTTATGTCTCCGTTTTGAATTTACCAGGAGAGTAATTTTATCAACTTTATCAGTAGCTGTGTACTGGATTAGGGTTTCTGGTGTTCAAAAATATGTACATACACCTAGAGCCTTAAATTATACCAATTCACCACAAGATGGCAGTCTTGTACAATTTTCCAAGTACAGAGCTTGAACTTTTACTACTACAGTTAAACCCTGTGTCATCTGGAATCGCCCAACGGTGCAAAAGCCCTAAACTTCTACGCCAAACAACAATGTGCAATGTCCAGATTCGATGAAACAATTTCCACATGTATTTAAGCCAGATAGATGAAGACTCTGTTTCTTATTTTACACTTCAGTGCAGCCCGTTTGTATGTTACGTGGTGTGTGTAGGGCAGATAGATATAAGTTACTGACCCACCAGCGTACCGAGGTCCAATCTCTCTTCCTCTCCGCTAGGTAAGTATAGATTGCTGGCAGATGGTCCAGTGGCATGCACCGCTGTTCTCAGTGTCTCCGTGTCTCAGTGCCGTCACGCACATAAACTGTTCCCCCTCCTGCTGACTCTCACTTCAGCGTCTTGATATACAGTAAGGCAATGTAATATCAGACTGTCTCCGTCGCCCAGACCCGCTGATGCGACAGGGTAATGACGCCCTCCGTCTCCCGTTTTCACGCCAAAAAACTTTATTCACCTGTCTCTCAGTCGTGCAGCCACTTAGGAGGTCTTCTTTTGCTCCACTTTGTAGCCTCGGGGTTCTGTAGTCCGGGCGGGTGCTTTGGGGTCCTACTACTGTGGGCTAGCTCTCTCCACGAGCCACGATGTTTCACCACAGACAGGAGCCGATGTTAATAGCACCCATTCATATTGGCTGCCAAGTTAGGCCCCCCGAGGAGATGTTCTTTAATTGAATTTAAAAAAGGCTAATGTGCAGATACTAGTGCATGCCTGGCCAACCTGTGGCTCTCCAGGTGTTGTGAAACTACATGCCCCAGCATGCTTTGCCAGCAGATAGCCGATAGTTGGCAATGTATGCTGGGATTTGTAGTTTCACAACACCTGGAGAGCCACAGGTTGGCCAGGCCTGTACTAGTGGATTTGTCCCTTTGAGAAATCTGGCATATCTTCCAGGTCAGAGAACTGAGGGAACCTCTGTGCCCTGGGCAGACTGTTCTGGAGAAGTACACCATATTGGACTTTTTTGCAGACATGTAAGTTGAAGATGGGAGAAATTGCACAGCCTATTACAGCAAGATAAGATGGCCAGGGACAGACGGATAGCAGCATGAGAGTGGGCTGGGGGTATTTGGAGGGGTGGTTTCTGGCCAGGGTCAGCCAGAGAAGATTATATACCATGGACCCACCCAAAGTTGCTATTTCTTTATCCATGGGAGAAAAATGAGTTGGAACACATTGTGCCACCCAGCTGTTTAGTAGTAGATTTTGCAGAAGCTTAGAATGCCTATTGGAGATTTTCAGAAGGTTGTATGAGTGTAAGTATTCATCAATTGCCTGTTCTAGAAGGTGAGGGGTGGGAGGTGCCCAGAGTATATAGATTGACGTAAAAGGACTAAAATACCCTTTGATGTGGAAGATAGTATTATGGAAATAAAAGAAAGTGGAGGGATAGGAGAAACTCCTCTCTGTGTGACGAATGGATATTAGAGGTAAGGCGAGTTTGACTGGGTCATAATTAGCAGGAGAAGGAAGAGACACCCACATGGAGAGGAAGGGAGGTGACTAGAGCAACATGGGATTAGTCGGTGGTAGGCTCGCTGAGCCAGTGGATAAGGAAAATACTGAGTCAGTCATAGAACGACACAACCATAGCTTGGTTATGAGGAGTGTACAATTTGTCATTGGGGGCATGACACAAGGGAGAAAGTGGGTGCACAGTCGAGGAAGCTTTTGACAGGAAGTGATTCCGATGAGTCATGACGTCAACATCACTATAGTAACAACAAAAAAAGCCTGAGAACATAGTAACCATCACATAGCCTGGACCATACAATACATTAGTAATAAAAACAACATCCATAAAGGCACAAAAAAACTGTGCAAAATGCAAGGTGAGTGTAGTAGGAGAATCCCATTCAGCTCAGCCCCACCATTTAGTCTCCATGGAGCAAAAAAAGAAACCAACAAGTACCTTACACTATTGGTTGGCAAACCTAGGGTGAATCCCCAGACTCCCTTACTATTCGAATAAGCAATATTGCAAATAGAAACAAGATCCCTCAAGGTTTTGTTTGTTTTTTTTCTGACAACTTTATTCAAAGGTCAGCTGTTAACAGCAGTTAATGACATAGTGAATAATAGAAAGCACATGAACACACAAAATTGATCAAAATGGGTAAAAAAAATCCTATCATTTAGTGTAAGTAGGAGTGAAGGGGGAGAAAAACTGATAGTTACAGGTGCTGAGCCAGTTTTGACAAAAGGAAAAAGAGAAAATGGAAGAAAAAGGGTGGACAGTACTGTCAGATAAGGAGGTGTGGTGAGCCTGTAGGAAGAAAAGAAAAAGGGGGCAGGAATCCGAAGAAAGAGAGAGGAGAGGGTGGGGTAGAGGATGAGGATAGGAACCAGGTGGAGCAATGCCAAAAAGTAAAAATCATGTTAAGAAGGGGATTTGAATTTGGAAATAGGAAGCCCATGGCGTCCATACTTTCTTGGCCGATTTAGATGTATTTTGAGTAATGCTAGTCGTATATTCCCTTTTATACGTATACCAGACTTTACCAATGATTGTCTGTAGCGCTGGAGCATGGGGTTGTTTACAATCAATGGCTATTTGACATAGGTCAGCAGAGACTATGGGGTAAATTTATCAAGCTGCAGGTTTGAAAAAGTCGAGGTGTTGCCTATAACAACCAATCAGATTCTAGCTATCATTTTGTAGAATGCACTAAATAAATGATAACTAGAATATGGTTGCTATAGGCAACATCTCCCATGTGTCTAAACATCTTCACTTGGTGGACAGTAGCAGACAGGATCCCAAGAGGGAGGAGGAAGAGCCTCATGGAGAAGGCTATATCAGTTTGCAATAACTGGGATGGAAAATTCCAAAGCTCCATCCAGAACGGGACTAGCTTGGGGCATTGCCACCATATAGGGAGGAAGAAACCATCCATCGTACAACACCCCGGCCCCCCTGTACTACGAGCCTGGCTGCTCCTGCTCCCCGGGGCTGCTTTTTGGAGGTCATCGCTTCGGCGCTGAAACCGGAAGTAATCGGGCCCGAACTTCCGGTTGTAGCCGTCCAGATCTTCGGCGGAGTCTGTATGTGAATACCTGGCTTCGGTGGCGTCCCCTAAGGCTCCTCTTTCTTCAGATGTCCAGGGTGCGGGAGTGCCGCCTGAGATCAACAGCATCTGTTAAATGTATGTATGATGCCCCTAGCGGAGAGCTGTAAGTGCCTTTAATCTAACTCTCCAGTGCCCACACTGTCTGCTTTGCCTATAGAGCCTTCTGAGTACCTAGATCACTCGAGCAGTGTCTCATCGCTTGCTTCAGTTATTTACGAGACTAGAACTTCCAGTATTACTGTCTCCTATAACTACTATTCTGAATCTCTGCTGCCACCCTGTGGTGAAGCTTGAAGAGTGCAAGTGTTCATATTATACATCGGGGGTCAGGGAACTTTTTACCTTTTACCCCCAAATATATTTAGATACGCCGACGTTACCCCCTTGATTTGAAAGGAAGGAAATTTTATTGAATTTTATTGAATCTATTCAAAATTTCTTTGGCAGCTTCAACTTCAAAACTTCAGGTTTTGGAGAAATGATGTTGCTTCATTTTTGATACGAGAGCATCAATATTGGGGCATTTTGATGTCAGAGCAATTTGGATACAGTCTTCAGGGTCCAATCAATTTCTCTGCTTTGTTTTTATGTTCGTTAGGGTGGAAAATCCTTGTTCGCAAAGGTAGGTTGTTGCAAAAGGCAGCAACTGTTTGACTGTCTCCTCATGTGCAATTTTGATGACTTTATAGCTGTTGACATCCAAAAATATGACAGATCTGCTTTGTTTTCAAATGCAATACGTGCTTCATTATTGCGTCGAAGCTCAAGAAGTGCCTCTGCCAACCCTTGAGGCTCTTCTGGTACAACAGCAATTTCACATTTAAAAGGGTCTACAATCCAACTGACAGCATGTGAATTTGCAGCATTACCCCCAGGAATTTCATTTTTACCCCATTTGGGGTAATTTACCCCTGTTCCCTGACCACTGTTATACATCATAAAACCTTACATAGGTTTCACTGTGTCAAGCCCACTCAAGATTATCTAACCTAGAAGGGTATGCCTTTCTCTATCTACTACTTTACTATAGAGCACCGCTGCCCCCTAGTGGCCACCTGGATAACTACAGAAGTACTTGCTGTTTGATTTTAGTCAGAAAACCTAAATTTATTTGTACGGCACATACCTCGTAGCAATATAGTGCTATATAGCCACTCGGAGGAATCTGGCTAGCAGTAATTTCATAACGCCGGGACCCAGACTGGTCTATTGGCATTGAAAATATAGCTCAACTGTGCCTATTAGCACTGCTCTATTGTCATCTTCAATCAGTAGAGACCTGCTGACAGAGAGGCCACGTTGCCTCACACCGAGTACTGCCCTGGCTGTGATCGGGGAACAAGAGGCCGGAATGCAACCTAGCGACTAAATGAGTTGTTAATACATCGGGACACGGGGGAATCCATGACACGCTAACTTTATAAAACCTCTGCTATATTAATGGGAGAGAGAAAGGTAACCAACCAATAAGCAAGCTCGCCCATCATATTCACTAGATCCTACAGACTTTGTCTATCTTTAGGTCTGCACTGCCACAATGCTACACAAGAATAAAAAAATCTCTACCCCAGGTACAGACTCAATTTTCACCCAAGCTAGAAAAAGGCATACCTCGCAAGCTTTAACATCTTCACCAGCACGAGAATCAGACTCTGAAAACGACGATACTAGCTTGGTCAATGAAATGTCAATATCCACGGAGCTGAGAGACATCATCAAGACTACCATCCATTCAGAAGTACGTAGCGTTATTCAGGAAGAAAACAAAAAAGTAGTAACAGAACTACGTAAGGAAATAGCAGCTATTGGCATAAAAACGGCGGACTTAGAACAAAAAGTGGACGAGGTCTGTCATTTTCAGGAGTTTGTGTCTACAGAACTATCAGATATCCGTACAGATATGGAATCGTTCAGGGAGCATCTTGAGGATACAGAGAATAGCTCCAGACGGAACAACCTCAGCATCCGTAATATTTCAGAAGCAATAGATAACGATCTCCTGCCTAAATACCTGGAGAAATTATTTCGCCACTATCTCCCAGGTGCATCCGTGGAAGAAGTCCAAACAAACAGAGCCCATAGAGCTTTGCGTCCTAAACCTTCACTGAACCAACCACCAAGGGATGTCATAGTACAATTTCACTATTATAAATATAAGGAACAGTTTGTCACGGCCACCCGAAATGCCACTTCGCTTGCTTTCGAAGGAGTGGACCTCCAAGTATACCAAGACTTGGCCCCCATCACCCTACAAAAACAACGGAATCTTGCTCCAATTAGCACACTCCTGCGTTAACATAAAATTAGTTATCGCTGGGGATTCCCGTTTCACCTCTTGATAGGGCATGAAGGCCAGTCTCATAAAATTAAGAAACTGGAACAAGGAGCGGCCCTTCTTCCCACCTTTGGAATAGCGGCATCCTCGATACCAACAGCAGCTGCAGCAGAGACTCCAAGACCAACAGCTCCTACAGCATCATGGTCACAAGTACGATGAAATCAGAGGAAAGGTCATATATATTGACTAATTACCACAAATAGGCGTTAACCATCGGAGATAAACAGAGAACCCCCCCCCCCCAGGACGTTAGCCTAGATGAAACGAAAAGGACTCTAATTTCTCCACAGATATGGAACATTGTGTCCCTCTCCTGTTCTGTCTCAAAAACGGTCCAGGACTCACGTACCGTTTATTATGTTAATTTGATAGAATGCTAGCAATGAGGATTGATAACTTTGGTTTCAAAATAGCTAGAATGTCTAAATATTGTAATTTACAATTTTATGTTCCAAATTGTTGAGAAAGGTTCGATAACGTGTTCAGGAGAATAACTTTATACTTGAGCCCTCTAGCAGTTCTTAGGCTGCCCCTTAGATAACACGAGATAGACATTTAGAATAGCCATCAGACGATGGGCTAACAACGGATAGACTATATGTGCATCAGACCAAAAACGTTATCAATATAATACCAAAGTTCTCATTCAATGTTAATTGTTAGATTTCCGTATATATCTAAACATGATGTTGGATTTTGTTTTGTTAAGCACTCTGTTGTTTCTCTTACATATAACCCTTTCCTACTTACACACTAGAATGCATCTTGCATTCACATGACCATACCTAACTATTCACTACGTCCAGGATTCCCCCCCCGCGCAAGTGTCCCTCTTGCAACACAACCACCCCCCACACTCCCCAAGTACACAGGATGTACTGGTTTCGATTTATGGAAGGCAACCCTTGCCAGTCAAGTTGTCTTCTTCCTTGTACCTATGCTTCCAAACCCCCTTTACCCCTGTCCCATTCCTTCTTAACCCTTCCCCCTCAGCTTGGCATCTTGCCCCTCCAATTGTATCATTGTAATCGACTATGGTCTGACTACTATTGGTACCAGCCATGACTTTTTCGATTATGACCATTAATGTTAATAGTCTTAATACTCCACAAAAACGCACAATACTGATACAGTATTTAAAACGACACTCCCCGCAAGTTGTAATGTTCCAAGAGACACATTTTAAACATACACACCCAAATTTACAATGTAAACAATACCCCCAGGTATTTTACTCTACCTCCTCTCAAAAGGTCAAAGGCACAGCAATTCTTCTTCATCATACTCTTCCTCTAATAATAGAATCCAATCATATAGACACCCAAGGATGATTTATCATTCTCAAAGGCTCTCTTTCACACACACCCATAACTTTAGCTACATTATATGCTCCCAACACCTCTCAAAATGCGTTCTTTGCCAGACTTTCATGGCCTAGGGCGGGGAGAATAATCATAGGTGGAGACTTTAATACCGTCTTAAACACTCAACTAGACCACTTGCAATCAACACGTGGTGGCAGTCGCACTACTGATGAAGGATTAAAATTGCAATCCTGGCTCACTCATGCTAACCTATACGACACATGGAGAGTACTTTACTCCAGTGATAGAACCTACACACACTACTCAGTGCCACATGACACTTACTCCAGAATAGATATGCTCTTTGTAGATTCTCAGATGACACAACACTTGAAATCAGCCTCCACCGCATCGGTCCCTTGGTCTGACCACTCGGCCGTGACTTTGCGACTTGACATTTTGCCAACTTGTATGCCATGTAATAGGTGGAGATTAATTGACCACTTGTTCCTAAAACAGGATAATGTTAACACAATACAACAACCCTCAGATGATTTTCAAACAGACAACAGTCGGGATGAAACTACCCCTGCCATTAGATGGGAAGCCCATAAAGCAACTATTAGAGGGCGACTGATTAGCCTAGCCTCACACGACAAAAGAATACATAGGCAGACAGTTACCAAACTGGAATCCCAAATGCAAACCCTCACTTCCCGACACCAGAACTATCCTAAACGTACAACCTACCTTAAATTACTAGCTCTGAAAGGACAGTTAGGCAAACTACTCTCCACAAAAGCTGCTAAGACCCTCCAATGGCTTCAGCAGCGTTTCTATGAAAAGGGAGATAAAGCCGACACGCTACTGGCTCATAGGATTCAGAATCAACGTGCCCGCAACCGAATTGCAGCCATTAGGGATCAAACGCAGCAACTATTATACGACCCACAGGCTACAGCTATGGGACTACTGTACCCGAACATTTCACCTGTTAGCACATCGCAAAATTATGCTTCCATTATGGAATAACCCAGCCTTCCCCCCTGGACAACAACAATTCTTTTCTCAGCTCTGGTCCTCATGTGAATTCAGGTTCTTGACAGACATAGCCCCTTTGGGTATTTTCCCAGAGTTTGCGGACCTCCAACGACGGCACGGCATCCCACATAACCGTTTTTACCAATACCTACAGCTGAGACACTTATATCATTCAATTTCAGCATTTAAAACCATTTACCATCTTACACCTTTAGAATCCTTCTGCGGAAGCAAATCCCTCCCTACTGGATTAATCTCAACATTTTACAGCCTTCTGGTGGCATTTCGTCAACCCGACAAAGATCTGTATGAGCTTAAGTGGGAGGAAGACCTTGGAGAAGTATTAGAGGTGGAGAATTGGGCCAGGATTAGTGCACGTGTCGCCAAGAGCTCTATATGTGTGAAGACCAAGGAGAATGCATATAAATTACTTTATAGATGGTATTTGGTCCCCACTCGCTTAAAAGCCATTTATCCTGATTCCTCTAACTTATGCTGGAGGAACTGTGAGCAAAAGGGCTCTTTCCATCACATATGGTGGGCATGCCCTAAGATGGTGGGATTCTGGCAAAAAGTCCATAATCTAATATATAGAGTCACCACACTACAAATACCCCCCTGTCCTTCATACACACTCCTACATAGAATTGATACAGCAGCACTTGTGGGCCATATTCTTAACGCCGCTAAATGTGCAGTGGCAGCAAACTGGAAAAAATTAGAACCCCCCACTTTAGCTGAAATCATTAACAGATAATGGCAGACTTATCGTTGTGAGCACATTACAAGTATAATAAATGATAAACCCATTAAATTCCAAAATACCTGGCAACCTTGGCTTGCCATCTACGGAACAGATCAACCAGAGACCGATCAAAATCAAAATTAAAATAAAGAACGATACTGTGACCTCGATTACAAATGGTTTACTGAACATTTGGCGGACATCAGGATGCCGGGCTGAGCCTCCTTCTCCCTCGCTCCCTCCCCCTCCCCCTCCCCCTTTTTTTTCTCCCCTTTCTTTTTCTTCACTTTCTTTCTCCTTCTTTCCACCCTCATTTGTTATTTAGCATTATAACAATGTTCTTATTAGTTTACTTTTATTAACAAATTGCTTGATTTACAGTCTAACCTGTATGCTGTTAAAGCTGTAAAACTGTCAATAAAATATACTTTAAAAAAAAATTGTCAATGGCCTGGTACCTAAGCATGATTTATTAGTGTAATGAAAATTTCTTAGTTGTAGATATTGATAGAAATGCATATTGGGTATTACAAAATTAGTTTTTAAGTCCTCAAATGAAGAGAAGGAAAGATCCCTAGTGATATTCAAACACAAAAACACCATTCCATTTCCAAAGTTCAAAAGAAGACCATATTCAACCTAGTGGAAATTTAGAATTGTCAAACGGAGTGGAATGACCAGGCTAGGAGTAGGAGCCCGTTTAAATCTTGTATTTCAGTCTCAGAGGGATAACGAGTAAGCTACAACTGGGTGATGAGTAGCAGAGTGCAGACAGTTAGGCCAAGGGAACCACAGGAGAGAGGAAATGGAGGAGATACACAAGTTCTCTGCTTCAATCGAAACCCAGACTCTGGAGGAGCCAGGAATGTTCCACAAAATACATTGGACGAGTTGCGCCGCTAGATAATGTTTGAAATTGGGAACACCTAGGCCACCACCCTGTGCCATCCTCTGTAGGACGAGAAGCCGAACTCTGGGGCGTTTCCTGCCGCATATGAATTGTGACATGTAGTGTTGTAAGAATTTAAACACACAGGGAGAGATACATAGACATAAAGCTTCAAAAAGATAATGAAATCTGGATAAAATGTTCATTTTAATTGAGTTTATACACCCTATCCAAGAGATGAGGTGATGATTCCAGGTTTCTGGGTCAGATTTGACCAGGGAGAGCAATTTAGGGTAATTCGCTTGGCAGAGCTGGTTGTATTGCTTAGTAATATGGATGCATAAATATTTCATCTTTTTTTCATGCCATTTGAAGGGGAATTGTTGGGTGATACTTGTTCTAATGTCGTCTGTAACGTAAATATCAATATTTTCTGTCTTTTGTGGATTTATTTTGTATCCTGAAATATGTCTGTAAGCGTTATAGTCGCAAGAAGTGGGGACAAGGAAACAGAAGGGTCTGATAGGGTCAAGAGGACATCATCTGCATATATGGAGAGTTTATGTTCAGACTTCCCTACTTTAATCCCTTGGATGGCATTGTTGGAATGGATTTTTGTGGCTAATGGTTTGATTAAATGGGCAAAGATTAAAGGTGAGATGGGGCAGTCCCTGCCGTGTACTGTTGGAAATTAGAAAAGGAGAAGTGACTCAGTGGGTCAATACCGTTGCTCTAGGTAATTGGTATAAAGCTAAAAGACCGTCTAAAAATTTACCAGTAAAAGCCCAATAATCTTGGGATCCTAGACATGAAAGTCCAGGAAATACCATTGAACGCTTTTCATCGTCAAGCACCATGTTCAGTAATGATTGTTTACGGCAATGAATAGACTGCACAATAGCCCATCTGGTGTTAACTAGGGACTAATGGCCCGGTATAAACCCACCTTGATCCAGATGGACCAGGGAGGGAAGGAGAGAGTTCAATCGATTTTCAAAATTTTTTGCGTAAATTTTAAGGTCTATGTTTAGTAATGAGATCTGAATGGTCTATAGTTGGAGCAGGAAGTGGGATCTCTATCTGGTTTGGGAATGACAGCGATAGTGGCCAAGCTTGTCACAGCGTCAAAAGAAGTGCAAGTCAGAATTTTATTTAAAAAGTCTGTCTTATGGGAGGTGGGAACATTAGCAAATTTTTTGTAATATTGGAGGGGTGAGGCTATTAGGGCCCAGAGGACGACTTCAGCGATTTGATAAGTAATAATAGTCATGAAATTCCTCGGCATTCTGCACTGGGTCATAAACTGGCTAATTACTGTGTGTTTTTTTTAATTTCAGTTATTAGTCCAAATGCCTTTCTCTGGTGTAGTTTGTTGGCAAGTATCGAGTCGGCCTTGTCAGCCTCCTCATAAAATTTTTGGTGTCATTTTTTTAAGAGTGTTCGCTGCTCTGCGAGCAATAATTGTATTTAGTTGACCTCTAAGTGTGGTAGTCTGTGTCAAGAGAGCCATAGTTGGGCATAGTTTATGTTGGGCGAGCAGAGAAATTAGCTTAGTCTCAAGGGAGACAATCTCCAGAGAAGCCATTTGTTTATGCAGCCAAAGCTTTACTTAGCCTACCTCTAATGGTGGTCTGATGATCTTCCCAACGGGTACCTGGTGCAATTTCATCTGCGGTGTTAAGTTCAAAATATTCTATGAGAACATCCTTAATCTCTTGATAGGTCTTCTGAGACAACAGAAAGGAGTCGTCCAGAAGCCATCAACGAGATTGTAGAGCTATTTTAATCACGTCAAAAATTATATAACTCCTGTGTGGTCTGTCCATATGTATATATATACAGGAACCGCTGGAATAAACAAAAGTTTAATTTCTTCTGTGCGCATGCCCCCGGCTGTAGGACAGCTGGCCGGGCGCTGCAGCAGAAGAGACAGAGCGCCCCGGTTGTTGCCCAGGCAACCGGGAGGCGGAGGGCGGAAGTGACGTCCCGGTCGTTGCCTGGACGCCTGGGACAACCGGAAGTGAGCCGCAGCGGCCCGTCAGGGAGCCGCGGCTCGTAACAGAAGGGGGGGCAAAAAGAAGAAAGCTAATGTTGGGCAAGGAGAGGTACTGAGGGAAGAAAGGAAAATGGGGACAGAGCAGTAAGGAGAAGGAGACGAGGGTAGTAGGTAATGGGGGAATGAGCAGGAGGGAAGGGACGAAACGGGGAGAGGAAGGGATATGTGGTTTTTTCCCTTTTATTTACTTTCTTGCATATAGTCGGCAACTATGTATAGTATAACTTAATGGGAATCTGACTTTGACAGCAGTATTGTTTATTGTTTAAACCCCTCTCAAAAGCCCACCTCTTCCTTAAAGCCCTTCAGTCCCCCACCCATTGACCTCCTCCCAGTCTCCCCCTACCCCCCTCCCTCTCCTGTCCCCCTCCTACTTCCCTCCTTTTCATTCTCCTCTCCCCCCCCCTCTGTCCCTACCTCCGTTATCCCCATTCCCTCCTCCTACCATTGTGTTTCTGTCCGTCCTACCCTCCCCTTAGATTGTACGCTCCTCCGAGCAGGGCCTCCTCTCCTTCTGTTCTCCACCACCTTAACTCTGCTCTCCAGCTCCTTGTCTCCTCCGCGAGGTCCTCCGGCCCCTGTCTCTACCCCGCTGCGGGCTCTCACCTCTAATCTAGCTGTTCATTGAGCTTCAGAGTTACTGTGATTTCTGTTAACTGTACTGTGCTGTCTCACCCTGTATCGTGTTTCTGTCTGTCCCTGTACGGCGCTACGGATACCTAGTGGCGCCCTATAAATAAAAATTAATAATAATAATAATACTGGTTTGCTAGCCTCATTAGCAAACAGGCGGAGGGCCACCCGCTGTTGGGTGGTGATTTCAATGCGATACTGGATCCCAATTTGGATAAATCCCCAACTGTCACAACATCTGCACAAACGCCAATACACCCCACACAACTTTCCAAACAATTTGCTCGCTTACTTAAAGAATATTCTCTCTTGGATGCATGGAGGGTTATCAATGGTACTGATAGGGGGTACACGTTTTACTCTCATCCTCATAATGTATATACTCGTATAGATTATTTTTTTGTAGACTCACAATTAGCAACCAAACTTTATAAAGCTGAGGTTCATCCGTTTACCTGGACAGATCATATGGGGGTATCACTTGAGTTAAAAGTAGCAAATCTACCTAGGCGAAACCTAACATGGAGGCTAGATGACACCCTCTTACTTAACCCTAAGACACGCTTAGAGCTAGAGGAGGCACTTAATGATTATTTTACTTTGAATGAGCCCCCGATTTATCGCCATCCACAGTCTGGGAGGCGCATAAAGCCACAATCCGGGGGCGGCTCATCAGCATCGCCTCTGCTCGACATAGAGAGGAAAAAGAGCAGATAGCCGCACTAGAGACTAGGCTTATCTCCCTCCTGGATCAACATCAGGGCTCACTAGAAATATCTCACTTGCGAGAGCTGACGGCAGTGAGGGGCCAGCTCAACGCGGTCCTATCCAAAAAAACGACTCGCGGTCTTAAATGGATTCATCAGCTCTTCTACGAAAAAGTGATAAGGCGGATTCTCTCCTGGCTAGTAGGTTGCGGCAGAGACGTGCACGTAACACGATTACATCAATTAAAAGCTCACAGGGTGCAGAGACATACAATCCTAGTCAGATAGTGAAAGAATTTCAGATGTGTTACTCATCATTATATAATTTAGATGCCTCTTCGCCGTACCCCCTGATTTAGAAGACAGAATAAATGCTTACCTACACTCTTGCCGGCTCCCGCAGCTTTCTGAAGCAGAGATTGAATTCCTTAACTTAGACATAACAGAGGAGGAAACCACAGCTGCCTTACGCGGCATGAAAGTATCCTCTGCTCCAGGCCCAGACGGCTTCCCAGCCAAATATTCAGAAAAATTTGCAGGCGTCTTTAGCCCTAAACTCACCACATGGTTTAACGCCATCCTCAAAGGAACCCCCTTTGACCCGGCGACGACCCGAGTATCAGTAATCCCAAAAGAGGGTAAGGATTCCTCCCTGTGAAGCAGCAATCGTCCGATATCACTCCTAAACGTTGACCTCAAGATATATGCTAAAATTCTCACAAATAGGGTTAATTCTGTGCTCCCCAGGCTAATACACCCAGATCAAGTTGGTTTTGTCCCGGGTTGACAGGCTGCGGACAATACTAGATGGATAATAGATCTTATCCAACATATTAATGATAACAAACAACCCTCCCTCCTCATGTCACTTGATGCGGTGAAGGCATTTGACCGCGTTGGCTGGCCCTTCATGATGCAGGCTTTAACTGCGTATGGCTTTTAAGACCGCTTCCTCAGGGGGGTGTCAGCCCTGTACCATAACCCATCGACATCGGTCCAGGTGAATGGATGCTCCTCCCCATCTTTCACTATTCGAAACGGAACCCGACAAGGGTGCCCCCTATCTCCCCTTCTATTTGCTTTGGTGATAGAACCTCTGGCCATGAGAATTCGAATAAATCCTAATATAACCGGGATACAGCTACCTTTCAGTACTCACAAGATAGCCCTCTATGCGGACGATATTCTCCTAACCCTAACTAACCCATTAACTACTGTCCCCAATCTATTTCAAGAGCTCGAAACTTTCTCCATAACATCAATCTTCAAGATAAACACAACCAAAACAGATTTCCTGGATCTTTATATTCCCCCTAAGCTAAAGCAACTTCTAGAATTAAATTTCCCCTTCCATTGGAACTCCGAACACATAAGATACCTGGGCATAGCCCTTACCAGAAAGGTGGAAAACATCTACCAAGCTAATTACCCCTTATAGCCTGTATAAAAAAAAAAAGACCTAAAAACATGGGACAAATTCATGGACTGATTACGTCTGTGAAAATGAACTTGCTCCCAAGGTTATTATACCTTTTATATACTCTCCCCATCAGGGTCTCCCCCTCAACCCTGAAAATGTTGCAAACCCTTATAATGCGGTTCGTATGGTCAAACAAGAAGCCTAGGATCTCTGCTCGCATCTTACAGCGCTCTCCCACAGCGGGTGGTCTTGGCATCCGCAACTACTATTACGCTGCGAGGCTGGCCCAGTGTGTACAATGGCATTCTTCCCCTGGAACTAGGATATGGTTGGACATAGAATCGGACATATTGGGTGGCTCACCAATTTGCTCAGTCCTATGGCTTCCAGCCGCACAGCGCCCGGTCTCTGTTCGAGCACATCCAGTCCTAGCCCTGTCTCTATCAATCTGGTCTAGATGTAATCGCATAGCATCCCTCTCACCCACCCCTTCGATTCTGGTACCCTTATGGTCTAATCCAGCTTTTATGCCCGGGTTATCTCGTTCCATGTATACAAAATGGGCAGGTAAAGGCAAGCTGCTGTTACTTAATCATATAACTAAAACAGCAATATTTCCACAATTTTCTGAGCTGCTAGAACGGTGTGGTTTTGTTCTGGGACAGTTCCACCAGTATCTTCAGATTAGGCACTACCACCAAACAGTTAAAGCTCAACTCTCTTCTAGACCACCCACCACATTTGAGAACCTGTGCCTCTCGGGCCCAGCCTCCAAAGGTATTATATTTATTCTTTAGAATACCTTACTTCCTGCCACTCTGCCTGTTAAGGATTGCTTTCAGATGCAGTGGGAGGTGGACCTGGGGACCGAGCTAGATCATGAAGAGTGCTCAGATATATTTGATTGTACAGCTCGCTGCTCTATAAATGTCTGCATCAAAGAAAATGCTAACAAACTGTTACATTGGTGGTATTATGTTCCCTCGAGATTACAAAAAATATACCTGCAGACTAGCGCTGACTGCTAGAGAAACTGTGGTCAGACTAGAACATTCATGCATATATGGTGGGACTGTCCCGGGATCCGCCCTTACTGGACAGCAGTTCTCGCATTAGCCTCAACAATCCTAAATACTCATATATCACCTGACCCTAAGCATATTTTACTACCGCTGCCCCTCCCAGACCTTACCAAATCTGAGCATAAATTCTTCAGGCATATCATCAGCGCTGCCACATGTCAAATAGCGGCCTCTTGAAAAAGCTCCACACCACCAACACTTCAGATGGTCTGCAGTCGGATCTGGCATACTTACCAAATGGAGCACATTACCAGTGTGTTGAAGGGCTACTCCATCTCCTTCTACAAAGTCTGGTCCTCATGGGCCTTATATCATAACTAACATCCACTCCAGTTTTAGTGTAATCTGAGCATGGAATGATATTTCTAAACAAGTTTATTTTTTCTCTTACTTGATGCGTGAATCCTTAACCCCCCATCCCTTCCTCTGGTCCCTACATGTCCCCCCTCCATTCATTACCCCCCCTTCCCCCTCTATACCCTATAACCCTGAAATGTTAAAACAACATCTTTACAGTACTAGATAAATATGCAATTACCTCCTGAATACGAGGATACCATGAGAGTGTTTACGTCTTCTGTTGTATGTAAACACGTGTTATCTGTCACTCACTAGCCTCTCGAGATTATGTAATGCCTTTTCTACTGAAAAAAGATGTTTCTAATAAAAAGGTTTAAAAAAATAAAAAAATACTGGTTTGCTGTGTGGGAAAGGGAACAAGTAATGGAGTATATCCACACCCAAGTTTCTTCCAGGTGAAAACCTTAAATACATTTTAAAAACTTTGAATTTCCCTCTTGTTTCAGGTATTGGTGGCTGAAGATATCTGCACTGTCAGAGAAGGAAGACTGGGAGGAGTTGGAGAACTTTTCAAAAAGTAAAAAATCTCC
The DNA here is from genome assembly GCF_038048845.1 of Mixophyes fleayi. Lineage (NCBI taxonomy): Eukaryota > Metazoa > Chordata > Amphibia > Anura > Limnodynastidae > Mixophyes > Mixophyes fleayi. Next base: position 73,631,763 of record NC_134408.1, read on the forward strand.
CATAGGATACCTAGTAAGTGCTTGTTTCAAGTTGGGAATATAACCAGCCTTGTGCAACTTTAATCCTCATTTATTTTCTCAAGAAGATATCTTACAAACTTTATTTTCAATACGATCTCCCACCATGCTGCAGTCTAAAAACATGCTACTTATGTTTGAGGGAGTGCATGTAATTTCACTATTTCTTATCATAACCTATGCCTTACCCCATTTTTCTTTACAGTTTCTGGAATTCGTTAAATGTATCTAGTTTTTTTTTTATTTGATTTTGCTTGTTTTTTGGGGGGGAAGGGGGATATACTTTTTATATTTTAAGTTTTGCCAAAAAATACCAGAGTGAAACATTGTTATCTTTGCAGAAGTTAGTCACAGGGGAGTCTGCTAGATGTTAGTAGTGCTCTGATATATGGGAAATGGCAAAATTTGATATTAAAATAATAGTCTGGTCACTTTTACATTTAAGTATATCATCTGATAGTTTATTTACCATTGATGAAAAGACGGATAGCTTAACTCGAGTTAATCATTCCCCGGTTTTAAGTGCCACAGCACCTTCCATAGATGAGTGTGACTTACAGCTAAAAACACACATAGCTAATCAGAGCAAAAGAGAATTCACCACTATTTGGGAAGACACAATAAAATGGATTGTCAAGACTTTAATATTCACTGGTCCAAAAAGGTTAAAAGTAAATGTAGTTCTACTTGTGATAATGCCCTAGCTACTCTTTCCATAGCTTTTCACTTGAATAAGTTTGTGCATATAGCAATTTGTTTGTCTTTCACAAACCCAGCGAATAGGAGTGGATTGACCAGGGAGAAAAGGTGTTGCTTTATGCAAATCCCAACAAGGTATATCAGCAGATGTATTTAGGTGCAGTGTGTACTGTGATTAGGTGTAGGTAGTAAGATCGTAGTACTTCTGTCCATGACAAGAAATCTCTGACACTTTGCTTTCATGTATAGATTTTTTTTAATTAGTTGTGGAGATTATCAAAGTAAAATAAAAACAGTTAAAATCAACGATCAACAATGAATTGTGGTTCTAATGAATCATGAACGAGTATAGAAGTAATAAAAGTCTTCCTTGTATTAACACACACAGAAGTAGTATTGTATTGAGATAAATTTTGGTTATTATCATAAAGGTATTCGTAAATGTGGATATTATATGTATATAGTGTATATATACATTCGACCCTTGCTGAGATAACAATTGTGTCTAAGGATGCCTCACACAGAAATACTATGTCTGTTTACATCTGCATAACCTCAATGCTTTTTCAAAATGAATTGTCTGCTCAATTGTTTTTGGAAATTTGTTCAAAGTGTCTCTCCCAATAACCTAAGTGCAACTGAGGCCATAGCCACGCCATATTTCAAAGTGGTTACAGATGGACATTTGTTCTAAAAAACTTCATATTTCATCATCCTATCCATGAAATCTGCTACGGGATCCCTATCTTCAATAGTGAGAATAGTTTTGGATGACATACTAGCTACAGGTATATCCTCCACTTTTGGGACGAATCTCCTTGTGGCTGGATCACTTATAAATAACGTATTTGTGGCTGGATCACGTAGAAATAACTGAGATATTTATTTCAGTTAGGAGTGCAGTGCACCTCTGTATATCATTTCAAAATATACTTATTTTTTATATTGGTTTGAGTGGAAATGTATTTATTTCTGAGACAATATGTGATGTTTGGGGTTTTAAACTGTCCGGAGACAAGGAATCTCATGTTAATTAGACCTTTTAATCGCTGAGTGACCAAAACGTCTGTTGAGCCTGAAAGACAGGAGGAGGTAGACTCCCTATGCAAGTGATAACAGATGAATGTAAGTTTTGCAAGTTAAACTGCGTTCAAAGCAAGGTTAGAGAAATGTTATATCCTGATGGTAAACATTCAATAGAAAACCTCATACGCAGTGGTGCTAATAGCAGCAATATATATAAGGTGTTAAACCCCTTCAGGCTGCATGAAGGCCCTGGATTGGTCAGAGTGCCAGGAGGAGGCTGGATTACCTCCTGATGGGGAATCTGTGTAAATCTGTATAAAAAGTACACTGTTTGTCCATATATCAGTATTATTCCACCTGTACTTTCTGGATATCACTAGTACCTCAAACTAGTGAGTGTGTAACTGTTCTTTTTAGGACTTACTAACCTAATAAACATCACTGCTTAAGGAACCTGCTTTGACGCCTACTCACCTGCTGTAATTCCTGTGACCTACAGGTTAAACCAAATCTAATCCGTTATCTGGTTGTTCTAAGATTGGGACCCAGCATTCCAGTACCAATGCTCTGTCCGCTACCCTGCAGCTCTGACCAGTGTGTTAGGCCAGGGAGAATCATCCACAGCAACCCTGATCTGAAGGCAAGAGGTCAGGGGTACGAGCAAGAGTTACACAGAAGGACGCAGTTCTAGGTGCCGCTATGGAGCCTAGTGGTGGCAACAAAAAAAGCCCCTCCTACTGTGGTTAGAGGGTGCATTTGGGAGAAAGAAAGGGGACGGTGGCAAGGCAAACCCAGCCGGTCCTTAGCAATTCAACAGACAGGGTGGCATTGGAGGTCCTTCCTGTCACACTCTGATCCTCTTCATCACTGAATGGATACATACGTTCCTGTTATGACTGACGGCTCTAGCATCAGCTACTAGAACAGGCGGTAGAGGTCTTCATCTATAGCAGCCGCCATTTCCGTGGAGCTTGTTATGCTCGCAGAAGGTAGGAGGAGTATCCGAATTCATAAGACAATCCAGGGACAGTCCGAGGGTTGTGGGTCCATAGCAAACAGAATATCAGGCAAAAAGGTCAGGACTGGTAGCAAGAAAGGTAATCCGAATAACAAAGGTCGGGGCAAATAGAGTTCAAGCAGGGTACAGAAACAAGCCAGGGGTCACAACAGGAATCAAACATGCTGATCGGGACTTTTTTTTTCCCAGTCATTAGTAAAATTGTTGTAGATAACACATTGGTGGAAAATTCTTCAGTGTGTACCAAGTCTAAAGCATATATGCTTAAAAATTAAACAAAGAGCCCTTTTTGCTCTTTGGGGTTTGACTCAGGCTCCATTCCGCTGCCAGCTGCACACCACACAACTGTGGAAAATCGTTTCCCCAGCTGTGGAACAATCTTCCAAGCCCTATCAGGTTAGTCTCTGCTTCTTTATTCAAGCCTATCAGCCTTCCTCCTAACTCCCTTGTCTCGGCTTCCACCCCACTCCCCCAATCAATCTCAAGCTATGTGTCCCTCCCTTTCATTTAGGATGTAAGTTCTCACAAGCAGGGCCCTCCTTCCTTCTGTTCTTCTTCTACTATTCCATCACTCTCTGTACCACTAGCCCTGTTTTCTAAAGCTCATGCATACTTCACTTCAGGCTGATCACTACCATCACTCTCACTCACTGTCCTATTGTAACAGATTCTGGATACTATATTACTAATCTTGATTAGCACTGGCTTACCTGAGGTGCGGAGTCTAACGATCTCCCCGGTGTTCACCAAGAACCGCCGCAAGGCGGGGTGGGCTTTGCTGCCAGGAGTCGCAGGTCGCGGTCCCCAGGTTCACCTCAAGATGTAGTACAGCGGGATGAAGCGGTGGTAGCGGAGTCAAACAAGCCGGTTCGGTACACAGGAATGGAGTCAGGCAGAATCAGAAGGCAACTCGGAGTCAACAAGCCAGGTTCGGTACACGGGTCACAAGAATAGGAGAATGGTCAGCAAGTCGGGTCGGTACACAGGGATAGGAGAGCCAGGGAAGTCAAACAGGCAGAGATCAGCACACAGGAAGACACTGGAAACTGGAAGACACTGCAATCCACGAAGAGCAGGAGCCAGGAACAGGTAAGTGTTGCTCTGACACTCAGCGAGTGTCAGAGTGAGGTTTTTATACTGAAGGGGATTCAAAATCCCCGCCTCTAGGTTTGTGGTCATGTGACCGCCTCCGGGTGCGGTCACATGGTCCTGAATGCGGAAGTGCGGCTGGACGGAGCGGCGGGTATCAGGTAAGTCCGTGACACCTATAAATAATTTGATCTGCATTAACCTTTATCTGTATATTTGTTTACTCAGTATGTCTGGTCTTTGTATTTTGTTTTTCATGTATCTTGTAATGTATCTTGTAATGGATCACTGCTTTATATATATGTCATGTACATATACATAGAAATGATTCAGCCACATGTATCCAATGCTTAAATGTTTATAATGTGTATATAACAAGCTATTAATAACTAGTTAAAAACCCATCCAAATTATGGAAAAAAATAAGAGCAAGATCATATTGGACCCTTTTTTAGTAATGGATAAATTCAGCGAATCATTTATCCCATGAATGTGGAATCAACTACCGGCTCTTTTATTTGTTCGGAAAGACCCAAACGGAACTCGCTACGGAGTGTCGGGTCATTCCACTCGCTATCTGTGGACCAGCGCCTGAACTCCACACAGTATTCCTCAGCAGTGCGACGACCCTGCTTCAAGGCCCTGAGGTGGGAATCAGCCGAGGCAACTCTGTCTGGATCGTCATAAAGGAGTCCTAGAGCATCAAAGAATGCATCCACAGATTGGAGTGGAGGACTTGTGGGCGCAAGGCTAAATGCCCAGGATTGAGGATCACCCTGCAGGAGCGATATAATGATGCCAACTTTTTGAAGTTCCAATCCAGATGAAGGCGAAAGTACAGTTTACAACTTTTTTTAAAGTTGCAAAATAAGGTTCTATCTCCGGAGAACCGATTCGGCAGGTTCAATTTAGGTTCAACAATACATGACATGGGAGCTTGCTGGGCTTGTGAGGCCCGGGCAGATTCCTCTTGCGCAGATAATCTATGTGACAGGCCTTGAACCATCTGAGAAAGCGTTTGAATTTTGCCCGCCAAGACTTGAGCTGGAGAAAGATTTGTTCCGCTTTCATCCATGGGAATAGTTTCCCAGTATTCACTGGCCGGTTATAATGTTGCGACAACCAGTGCGGCATAAACTTATAGAACAGGTATAGGAGGCCTTCACCTATAGCAGCCGCCTTTCCCGTAGAGACTCGGTTACGCTCACAGGTACTCAGATGCCCCCAGGTCTTAAACTCAAAGTAGTATAAGTTTATACTCACACAGCTGCGTACGGGTACAGGTGATGGCACACAGAACAGCGGCAGACCAGCGATCTGCAGACTTGACGGAGCACTGGAGGAGGTGTCAGGAAACAGCACGGTCAGGGTCACAGGCAATGGTTCGGAATCCAGGGACAGGCAATGGATCAGGATCACAGCCAAAGGTCAAGGGTCACAGGCAAAGGCTCAAATTCCAAGAACAGGCAAGGGGTCATACACAGGTAATCAATATCCAAGGTTCTTCACCAAACAGCACAGGAGCAAGCTACAGACTGGTAGACAGAACTATAACTGGCAGGGAGGCTAAGCCCTCCATGCCTTATAAACATGCAGTGACCAATGGGAGCCAACTGTAATCAGCCCTAGAGGCTGTCATGACAGGATTCAGATGTGCTAGCGTGCCTGGCGGCTCCTAATGCCGGGACGTGGCGCAATGAGACTGCAACGGCCGGGTCGACCGCCGGAAGTGACGTCCCAGTCGTCATAGCGACAGCCGGGACGCAAGTGAGAGTCGCGGCGGCTGGGCACCGCCGCGGCTGTAACAGATACAGGCAAAAGTCCAACATAGTTCTTGGCAGACAGGAGCTGCGGGAAGCAGGCGGTAACATTATCCTACTTCAAAACACGAATCCTGGGTAGAATAAGAAGCAACCGAACACAGTATAATATTTTACCACATACTTAAGGCGTAGAGCAGGGTATGATTTTATCCTAAATATTTACATTTGGTTCTCTTGAGCTACGGTACTACTGTGTTATTTATCGGTGGTATTTTATTCTGAAGCCCTTGGTTGTGAGCTGTTGATGAATAATAATGTTAACTGCTCTTGTGACCATTGTTCCTTTGGCTGCTTTTTGTGGCTTTGTGGAAACCGACTGACTGTCTTGGATTTATTTGAATTGACAGTACACTTTGTGGAACTTGTGATCTTTGGACTGTTATCATAACAAGGACACCATAAGCCCCACTTAGTGTATGCATTTTGGGTACTCTACCCTCCCTTTATTTATTTCATAAAGTACTATATAGACGTACCATTTTGATATTTGTTACATCTAACTAAACCAATTACATCATATTAACATCATAACAGGTAGCACTAAGAATTGCTATCTTCTACCTTTTGGAACCTGCCCTCCCTTTACTTCATTCCCATCTACACTGACCCCAACCAGTGCATGCTTAGTCAGCAAACTATTTTCCGTGCTATCGATACACCTCAGTGTTGCCAGTCACTTTGGAATCCGAATCTGGGCTTCCATGTGGGTCATTTTTTTTGTTCCCTTTAAGTTGTAAGAGCACCCCCTCAGTTGAAATGTAATACAGCAATAGATGGCTGTATATAATATCCGAGGTGAGTCCTGGTGCGGTCCTATTCGTTCTTTTTCTCCTTTATGAAAATGTCAGCTGCAAGTAAGAATAGTGTTTCTATTAAAACCAAAGCAATTGAAGGATGAATCCCAGTCTCTGTTCACTGTCCCAGTGTTATATCAGGCTACAAATCAGGATTATTTTATAGTGACTGTAGAGGTAAAAAAAGGTAAGTGTGGGGGGCGTGGTTCAGCAACCATTCCGAGTGGTCGCACTCTGAAGAGGCTCTCCTGCTACCGCCGTATTAACCCGATTTTTTCGGGGTTACCTGGCCCCCAAAAAAGAGCAGTCACTGAGGGGAAAGATTGGGGCACTTGCCACCTACATATTGAGGCTTCGCCGCCATTGATGTGACCGGCGGAACCGCTGCAAGTGAGCCCTCTGTACCTGGATGGTGCCGCTGTATTAGCGGAATTCCGCGGGACCCCTGGAGTCATATTAATAATAAAAAGGCTCCCCGGGCTAGGCTGGGCTGTGTCAAGCAACCCCCATCTTGTGCACGGATGTGGGCGGCGATGTGAGGGACGCGGCGGGACCCGTGATTTCGGTGAAGAGGAACAATCCCCCAATCTACAACTGCCTCTGCCTACCTGTGTGGATCCTCTGAATACCAGGAGCACCTTCTCAGAGCAGGGTCCCGTGGCCAGGTGACACTGGAAGTCGTAGACGCCATTACTGCTTTCTTTTCCGGTCTGTCAGCTAGATATCCTCCTGCTGGCTCCAGTAAGCGGCGCTGTCATCTACCCCCTGTGTCGGCAAGCAGCAGTCCTGCCCAGAAATCACTTGAACTCTTCCTTACAGATAACTGTGAGTACCCTTTCTTTCAAGTGCTTCATCTCCACCTGTGTGATTGAACAGGCCAGACGGAACACAAATCCCCAGTGTGAGAACCTGCTGCCACCTAGTGGCCATTCACGCAAATTACACTGCCCTTATATCACACTTTCAACTATATCATCTGTGATATGCTGGTGTTCTGAGCAATACTTCAATATCCCAGCAGAGAGAAATCCGATGTAAACCCGTAATGGGTCTCTGAGCCTGAGGGGTCATGACGATTTAAGCAGAATGCTTTAACCATTTGTACGCATATGACCAGAGACCCTCGCCCCTACCCCTCCAACCCCCTTGTCTCATCGCCCTGATAGGAGAGATCTGAGAGGAACAAGGTATACACAAGAGACAAACAGCAGACTCTAAATTCTGGGAAAAAATCTTGCATTCAAAATGACCTCTAAAAATAGGAAGCACGCTGGAGGAAACACAGCTTCTCTATTCACATCCGCTTCCATGAAGGTAACAACCTCCTCACCGCCACCTGATCAATCTCGCTCTACAAGTCCTACCTCTCAACTGGACAGGGGCATGGATCCCGCAGTTCAGGCGGCCATCACTAACCTTGCGCAGGACATTAAACTTACTTTCCAGCAAGAACTCAAGAAAGCGATCGCCGAGTTCAAATCAGAAATTGCAGCACTCGGCACTAAAACTGACTTTCTTGAATCAAAAAGGGACGATATCTGCCGAGCTCAAACGTCCTATGAGCGAGAGCTAGCACTGCTTCGCTCTGTGATGGACGCTGTGAAAAAGAAACAAGACCAAGAGAACAGATCTCGGGGAAATAATCTGAGGATCCGTCATGTACCAGAGTCGGTTGCTAACTCTACCATATCAGACTTCCTCTCCAGCCTCTTCAAACATCTACTCCCAGATATACTAGACAGAGAAATTCGGATGGATCGGGCGCATCGAGCTCTTAGAGCTAAACCAACAGCAGATCAAAGACCGCAAGACATCATTGTTCGCCTGCACTACTATCAAACGAAAGAAAAATTTCTTAATGCAGTTAGGTCCAAAGATACGATCGACTTCCAAGACATGCAACTTCAGATATTTCAAGATCTGGCTCCTTCCACTATCCAAAAACGCAGAGATCTACAGCCAGTGACGCGAATACTCCGTCAACATAACTACAGATATAGATGGGGATTTCCATTTCAGCTACAAGTGTTTGCAGGGAACTCTATTCTATATGCCAAATCCTTACCTCAAGGGCAAGAAATCCTTGCTAAACTCAAGATTCTTCCAGACCCTACCCCTTCTGCAACACATAGTAATCCTTCAAGATCTGATTCAGCTCCTCCTCCTGACTGGACAACGGTGGAACGACGGCCTGCAAGATCTCCTGCGGCTCCAGACTGACCGCAAACTTCTGAAGTCCTCTAATAGGATCCATCCTACTCCTTCATTTTGGACTCAGGTTCTCACACCCTGATTACCTAGTCTCCTCCCATGTTACAAGAACACTGTTGTCTATTATTTTTATTTATTTTTTGTTTAGCCACTGGGCAATCAACAAGGGCACCTAATAACTGATTTACCTTTTGTTAGTGGCACCAAGTTATTTACAGTTTACAGATTATATCCCCTTATGGGACTTAGAACCCAGGGGCATAACGGTATTGTTGGTACCCTGGTTTGGCATCATCGGTTAGTAATGTTGTTATTGTTCACAGATTTGATGTTGTAACATGGGTTGTGCTGTTTGTCTCAACCCTCTCCCCTCCCTCCCCCCCTTTTTTGTAGTTTTTGTTTTCGTTTCTGTTTCTCCACTTCCCACCCCCTCACCCCCTATACTATCCTAACCCCCCCCCCCTCCATTCCCCATTTTAATTGTATTACCATCCCCCCCCCCCTCTGGTCAATTACCCATTCCAATAATGTACTAGCCATGCCAGCCATTTGAGCTGGACAGTTTCTCGCACAGCCACCAACACCTCACTAACTCCAACACCCCCCACAAGCACCCTTACTAGTTTTGCAATGTATCTTTCTTTTTGTGTTATTTCTTTGATAGCCCTATCAGGGGCTCTCCTCTTTGAGGGTTACGGCCTATTTAGGCCTCCTGCTCACCTTTCCTCTCCTCTCCCTTTTACCTGTGGCTTCCTTCCCTGCTCCCCCCCTCTCTCCCGAAATACCAAGTGGATGGATGCCTTTTTCTGCTCTCAAATTATTCATGTAAATTGCTTTTTCTTGCTGATATCATGTAGGATTCACACTATCTACAACACCCATGGCTCTCAAGGTGCTCTCGATTAATGTCAACGGCCTGAATTCACCTACTAAGCGTGCGGTGGTCTTGGGAGCCTGCAGGAGAGAGAGAGCCAATATAGTCTTCCTTCAGGAGACCCATCTCACGGGACAGCACACTCGTCTCCAAAGTAAGCTATACACTCAAATGTTTTTCGCCTCTGCGGATTGCAAAAAACGTGGGGTAGCTATTCTTAAACACAACAGAGTTCCCTTCCTCCTAACCAAGTCACACTCTGACCCAGAGGGCCGCTACTTGATTCTGATAGGCACACTCCATTCTGAGCAAGTTATACTTATCTCTCTTTATGCACCGAATCAGGGTCAAAGCTCCTTTTTCTCAGATGTGTTTAATCGTATTGGGCGCCTTGCACAGGGTCATATAATTCTGGCTGGAGATTTTAATACTATTTTAAATCCAACATTAGATAGGTCCTCTAGATCTTCTAGCCAAAAATTCCCCTCCTCTTCTTTGAAAGACTCTCAATCCTTATCAGCTGGCATACGCAACTTAGCACTACATGACACCTGGCGCTTGAAAGACGCTGATGCAAAAGACTTTACACATTACTCTGCCCCACACGGTAGTTACTCCCGTATAGACATGATCTTTGTCTCTCATTCCCTCACTCAAACAATATTAGATGCAGGAATCTCCCCGCTTACTTGGACAGACCATGCCGGAGTTTACATCACTCTTGATCTAATAAAGTTAGCCCCACGTTCGCGGCGTTGGCGCCTTGATGACTCCCTTTTGTTGGTACAATCGGCCCAACAAGAAATTAAAGACGCAATCAAAGAATATTTTGATCTAAACACTTCAGAGGATATTACCCCGGGCATTTTATGGGAAGCCCATAAGGCTACCATTCGAGGTAGACTGATTAGCAAATCCTCCACAGCAAGAAAATTAGCATCCCAAGAAATTATTTCCCTTGAGACCAAGTTAACCTCCCTCCTTGCCCAGCACAAAGCTCATCCTTCCTCGACATTACAAACACAAACTTCTGCAGCAAGAGGCCAGCTAAATGCAATTCTTTCTCGTAGAGCAGCTAACACTCTCAAAAAGTTAAATCAGCAATATTACGAAAAGGCTGACAAAGCTGACTCAATGCTCGCCAACAAACTTCGGCAGAAAAAATCTCAAGGACAGATTACAAAACTTAAAAAGTCTCCTAACTCGCAGCCTATGTATGCAAATTGCTCAAAAATTTTATGATTATTACAAAGCACTATACAATCTTCCCGAGACTTCATCCTCTGTTGAATCTCTTGACTCAGAAATTACATTTTTCTATCATCACTCACTCTACCACATCTTTCGGACGCTGATGCCACTTTCTTGAATGCGGACATCACCCAAATAGAAACGATCTCAGCGATAAAAGCAATGAAATCGTCATCGGCCCCTGGCCCGGACGTATTCACAGCGCAATATTATAAAAAAAATTCTAGACACCTTGCCCCACATATGACAGATTTTTTTAACAACATCTTAAAAAGTTCACCTTTTAACGAGGCGACGACCTTGGCCACTATCGTTGTTATACCAAAACCAGATAAGGACCCTACCTCCTGTTCCAGTTATAGCCCTATATCTTTATTAAACGTGGACCTTAAAATCTATGCCAAAATTTTAGCGACCCGCTTGAACACCCTTCTTCCCTCCCTGATCCACCCAGACCAGGTTGGATTTATACCAGGCCGACAAGCTATAGATAACACCAGACGGGCTATTGACCTCATACATTCTATTCATTCTGGTAAATCACCATCACTAATAATGGCACTTGATGCAGAAAAAGCGTTTGATCGCATCTCTTGGACCTTTATGTCTAGGGTTCTGGGGTCAATGGGTTTTTCTGGTCAGTTTTTAGACTGCCTATTAGCTTTGTATCAGTCCCCTAGAGCAACGGTAGTGGTCAACGGAGTCTCTTTTCCCCCCCATTTTCAATTTCTAATGGGACGCGGCAGGGATGCCCACTCTCGCCTTTAATCTTTGCCCTGTTAATTGAACCATTAGCGGCAAAGATCCGATCTAACAGGGCGATACATGGAATTAAAACAGGGAAATCCGAACATTAAATATCATTATACGCCGACGACGTGCTTTTGACTCTCTCGGATCCCACTATTTCTCTCTCCCCCTTCTCGCAGACATCAAAACCTACAGTTATATTTCGGGATACAAAGTCAATCCTCAAAAAACTCTTGATTTCTATCTCACAGATAGTATGAGATCTTCTCTTACTCAAAAATTCCCCTTTAAATGGCACAAAAAAAGATAAAATACTTGGGTATTTATATAACTAAACAATATAATCAGCTTTTCCAAGCTAATTACCCAAAACTATTATCCCAAATTAAATCTGACTTAGAAACCTGGAGTAAGAATCTCATTTCCTGGATTGGACGCATCAATTCAGTCAAAATGAACATTTTACCCAGGTTACTATATCTTTTTCAAGCCCTTCCCATACGCATAACCCCGTATGTATTCAAATTCTTACAACACTACACTTCACAATTTATTTGGGGTGGGAAGCGCCCAAGAGTACGGCTTCTTGTTCTACAAAGATCGACACAGGACGGTGGCTTGGGGGTCCCCAACGTTAGGAACTATTTTTTTGGCAGCGCAACTTGCCCAATGCATTTTGTGGAACTCCTCAGGCTCCTCCAGAGTCTGGGTCTCGATTGAAGCGGAGAGCCTGGGTATTTCTTCTGCTTCATCTCTCCTGTGGCTCCCTCGCACTAAGCGTCCTCGGTCCACTCTTTATCACCCAATTGTATCGCATTCGCTTTCAATCTAGGACCGAGCAAACACACAGTTTAATCTCGCCCCGGCTCCTAGTCCAATCATCCCTCTCTTTGACAACCCATATTTTCCACCAGGTCGTATAGCTTCATCCTTTGAATTTTGGAAAAGGAATGATGTTTATTATCTTAATGATATCACTAAAGACGCTTCTTTTCCCTCATTCGCAGACATAAAAACCAAATGTATTATTCCCAACACCTTCTTTTTTCAATACCTACAACTTAGAAATTTTCACTCCACCACTAAATTAACTTTAAGAATCAGGCCGTTGACCTCATTCAAATCACTTTTTCTCCGGCGATCCTCTACAAATGGCCTTATATCTCGATTATATTGGGAACTGAAAGTCCCTAACTTAGACATCCAAGACTCCCATGAGCGAGCCTGGGAGGAGGATTTGTAAGGCCCCTTGGATAGAGAGGATTGGGATGAAATAAAGTCTAACACGGCCTCTAGCTCAATCTGCGTGAAGCTGAAAGAAAACGCCTATAAACTTCTTTATCGATGGTACCTGGTCCCAACCAAATTGCAAAAAATCTTTCCGGACACATCCAGCTCATGTTGGAGAGGATGTTCGTCGGAAGGGTCCTTCCTCCATATCTGGTGGCAGTGCCCCAAGCTTGCCCCATTCTAGTTGGAACTAAGGGACTTCGCGTCTCAGATTCTGCAGGTTGACATTCTCTCCTAGATTTTTCCTTCTCCCACTTGGATTTCCATCTGCTACTACACATCAAACAAAAATGTTCCGCCATATAGTTTCTGCAGCGCTGTGTCAAATTGCCACTAGTTGGAAACAGGCCACCATACCTACTCTGCAGGCAATTATCAATAGAGTCTGGCACTCATACAAAATGGAGTTTATGACATGCATACTGCGTAATACTTCTAAATCATTTAACAAAATTTAGGCACCGTAGATGTCATTTTTTCAAGTTCAAACTCCTTTTGCCATTTGACTCCCCTGCAACACTCCACTTGATATCCTTTCTCGATTCTTTACCTCCTCCCCTCCCTTGCCTTCCCCTTCTTTCTTTCTTCTTCCTTTCTCCTGCTTTGCCCCTCTTTTTCTTCTACTGGTGGTTTTGCCACACCGCCCCCCTAGTCTAACTGGTTTATCTCTCTCTGACCAACTTCTCTTTTCTCTGTTTCCTCTCTCTTCTCTCCCTACAGTTAAAATTTGGTCAATATCATGTTTCTGTTCTGTATGATATACACTGAATGTATAGGTCCTTGAACTTGTTTGACTTGATTGTTACGGATACTATATTGGACTGATGCTTGTTTTTGACCTTTCAAAAATAAAACTTTAAAAAAAAAAAAAGGTAAGTGTATTCGTATTTATCCCATAAACCTAAAGAATGCATAATTCATTTTATTATTTTCAATCTTGATAAAGCAATAATTGAATGTCTTCAGCTATAGAAAGTTTTAGGATAAAAAAATTTGAAAGGTTTATAAATTTTAAAAAATTAAAAGCTTGCGCTTTGATAATAATATCAGTCCAAATTTCAATCTCTGAAATTCTGCCCGTCCACAGACCAGACAGTTCTTTATATCAGTAACAAAAGTAGGTTGTATTACAATTTCCAAATGTCATATTACAATTGGCTGAGACAGCATGGCATATTGGAGTGTCTTGGTCCTTTAAGCTCTCCTGGATACAATGGAGATTTTGGAGAAATTCTTGTTAAAGTCTTTGTTCACCAACTCTAATTAGAAATGTCTGTTCTTTGAATTAACCACATCAAATATAAATGATACACTAAAATTAGATAAAACAATGTAAATATTTTCATGCTAATAAATTGGCTTCATCCAAAAATATCTTTGACAATCTCCATGAGGGGTTGGAGACCAAAGCAGAGCTTTCAATGACAGTGTTCCAGAACTCTAGTTCAATTTATTTGGATGGCAGAGAAGACAACAACCTGCACTGTCTCAATGATCCAATCTGGAGAAATGTTGCTTCATATATTTTTTTTTTAACTTGGTGAATCTGTCACCTGAGATAAACTTGGCCATCGGCACCTGCATGTTACAAAGTGGTTTAGGCTACTTTGATGGGGAGAATGCTGAATAAGTAGGAAAGCTTTGGGAAAATTAACATTCATATCCTGATACTCCTTCTCAGCCAGAATGTGTGTATCCTTTGACCATACCTCCTCCTTTTTTCTGCAGAGCCCAGGGCATAATCTGAGGAAAATGAATTGAAATAAAGAGTAACACTTTATTGTAAAATAATTGCCAACATAAGACAGGTGATCATTCCGCCAATAAAACCTAAAATGGAGAGCAATATTATTTGTATTTGTGGCAGGTAAATGTTTGGTCATAGCCTTCGAAGGAATTTTTTATATATATTTGCTTCATTGTATATGCTTGCCAAATAACGATATGTAAATGACTTTTATGGACTGAACTATTTCAAAGGGGGTTTCATCGTTTTATGGGCAGTATATATATATAGATATATATGTATATATTACTTTTAAGAACATCAGACTTGATTGCAAATACATATCTCTTTTTTGCAGCCATTTGTTGAACTATGTATGAAGTACCACAACAAGTTTGAGGCAAAGAAGTACACAGCTCGTGTAACTCCTGAGCAAAGAGTAAAGGCTTTCCTTTTAATTGGGTAAGATGATTATTATTTCTACTTAATTGTAACAATGTAGAATGCTTAAATGCTCCATAAATAAATTACACCAAATAATGGTATAAACAGAGCATTGAAAAAAACTATATAGAAAGTGAATGGGGTGCTGTGGCACAGCCTTGTGTGATCTATAAGTGGTGTAGAGTTCTAGGTTTTCATCACTTACATGTTATTCCTTTAGCGTGGAAAAGTTGTCAGGAGATGCTCTTGTTCGGTACTTTGTGTTCCTGTTCTTAGTTCAGTGGAGTGGTCCCGGAGTGGCTTGTTGGTGAACTGGGAGAGGTCTTTTGCAAGTCCCACTAGAAGTAGGGACATTCTGAATTCCTTGAAGGGAGCATCACTCAAGTAAATAGTGAGGGAGCCCACATGCAAAGATGCAATATTAGACTTAATTCTTAGAAATGGTGACAGAATATTTGATGTAAATGTGGGTGAGAACCTAGTGACCATCAAGCAGTTTAGTTTGGTGTAAAGACAGAGACCGACTCATACAGCTCAAAAACAAAGGTGTTAGATTTTAGGAAGGCTGAGTTTGTAGAGATGGAAAAATGTGTAAATGACTCTATGGCAGAGTGGAGGAACTTGAAAAGAGTCCAGGAGAGGTGGGAAAAATTAAAAAATGCAATACTAAAAGCAACAGACCTTTGTATCAAAAGGGTTAGGAAAAGCACAAGGAAAAGGAAGCCAGTGTGGTTTGCAAAAAAATAGGAAGTAGAAATTATAAGCAGGCTCAAAATAATGAAGACAAAGAGGCATATATTGTTAGAACGAAAGAGGTTAAGAAGGTAATCAGAACTGCAAAGGCACAAGCTGAAGAGAAAAGTAGGTAAATGGGGGCACAACTTTTTCTAAGTATATAAGTGAAAGGAGAAAAAGAAAAGGAGGAATAATAAGACTAAAGACAGAGTGAGAGTTTTGTCGAAGGAGATAAGGTAATTGCAGATCATCTTATTAATTATTTTTGCTCAGTGATCACTACAGAAAGAGAAGGGATGGTGCCACAGTTAAGTTACAAATATATCCATAAAAATGAAGTAGATACAGAAGAGAAGGTCCTAACAGAACCCTCAACTGAAAATTGATAAATCAATGAGGCCAGATGGGATACATCCAAGAATACTAAAAGAGCTTAAAGGGGTGCTGGTAACACCACTTACAGAATTATTCAACCAGCCACTAGCTACAGGAGTAATTCTAGAGGGCTGGAAAACAGCAAATGCAGTCCCACTGCACATAAGTGGAGACAAGAAAGAGACAAGCAACTACCGACCACTGAGCCTTACAACAGTAAGAGGGAACCTGATGGAAACACTCTTAAAAGAAAGAGTTGTAGGATATCTCAAGTCCAGGATCTCAAACAGCATGGATTTACTGGGGGGGGGGGGGGGGGGGATTGTGTCAAACAAAGAGTACATTCTGTCACGGCTCTGATGTTTTTTGCAGATCCCCTGCCTCATTATCGAGGATGGTGGAGGCAGAATACAATAATATTCACAGGATACGTTCACGGCTTTCAAGCATCATTAATAACACAGGAGAAAGTAGTGGTGCTGCAACGTAGTGTATTGAATGTTGGTACTAGTGTATTGAATGTTGGTACAACAGGAATAGAGATATATATATATTGGCAGAAATGAATACACGGCAATTCGTAGTAATGCAGACACACTTCACATATGCTACTTCATAGTCTGTAACCCTTGGCAACAGCATGAGATGATATACAGTTCAACGCAGTGATGATAAACAAGAACAGTAGGATCCAATAGAGAACCACACAGCAGATGAATGTGAGTCACTGGTACAGCATACAGTCCAAACAGAGTAGTATATAGAACTTAGCTGATCCGAGAGTAGAGATGACTCAACATAGCAGGTGGTACTGGAAACGCTGATTCTTATATAGTAAAGCAGTAAGCGTTAAACATCACCCAAGGACTTGGATGAACACCGACACATGCAGTAGAATGTTGCCTAGAAGTAGCAGAGACGTGAGTAGTATCTGAATCATGCGTGGAACTACAGGTAGCAGGATTCGTTGTAACTGCAATGCTAAGTTCGCTGTAGTATGGAGCAACTGAACAGAGACACGCAACTTGAGCCCAAGTACTAGCCACCGGCACAGCAAGTAGTTCACAATAACAGTCCAGTAACCAGGTAACAGCAGAGTAAGGATAACCCGTGTCAGACGTGGAACTAAAGTGACAGGTAACTTGATAGTAGCTCTAACAGTGAGATGCAGCAATCTTATTCAGTCAGCAGTAAAGTTGAAACAATAGATAAAGCACAGGTTTAGCAACAACTCACGATACTCATTCAGCGTGCAGATGAATAGTAGAGAGAAGTTCCAGCTTGCAGGTGAACAGCGGTGAGGAGTTTGCAGCTTGTAGATGAACAGCAGTGAGGAGTTTGCAGCTTGCAGGTGAACAGCAGATCCAAATGCAATCAGAGTAACACGAAGAACAGGCAATGAGCGCATAACCATGGGAGGTTAATATAGTGCTCCAGGACCAATGAGGTTCGGGAGGAGGTCCAGATCACAGTAGCCAGGAACACATGTGAAAGTAATGTCTCTGAGGCAGAAACAAGCAGACTCATGGTTCTTAAAGGGAAAGTCACAGCGCTGGCACCTAACTATGGGACCGGCGTGTGACAGTACCCCCCCTTTTAAAAGTGGCCACTGGACACTTAGCGATGACTTCCGTGGGAACTTGATATGAAACTTGCGTACAGTGCATTGATGTCAGAAGCATTTACCCAGGACCGGTCTTCAGGACCGAACCCCTTCCAATCCACTAAATATTTGATTACTCCTCGAACCACCTTTGAATCCAGAATTTGAGTGATCTCAAAGTCCTCCTGTTGACAGAATTCTGGTACTGTTGAAGAAGATGTTGCAGATGAGAAATGATTAATAATTACCGGTTTCAACAGAGAAATGTGAAAGGAGTTTGAAATATGAAGTGAAGCTGGTAACTTTAATTTGAAGGACACTGGATTGATGACTTTCAAAATTGTATACGGTCCGATGAATCGAGGAGCGAACTTCATTGAAGGAACTTTAAGACGAATGTTCCGGGTAGATAACCAGACTTTATCACCCACTTTAAGAGCCGGTACGGCCCTGCGTTTCTTGTCTGCCGCTATCTTATAGCGGGCAGAAGTTTTCTTGAGTTGGGATACAACTTGGCCCCAGGTAGAAGAAAAGTTCCGCAGGAGTTCTGTGTCAGCAAGAACATTTTGAAAACTTGGGCAAATTAGGGTTTAACCCATATACAATAAAAAATGGTTTAGAAAAAGTAGATTCATGAAATAAGTTATTATGAGCAAACTCTGCCCATGGTAGGAGATCCATTCAGTTATCTTGTGAAGCAGAAGAGAACATACGAATAAAGGTTTCAAGGTCTTGATTTACTCTCTTTGTCTGCCCATTAGATTGTGGATGATATCCGGATGAGAAGTTGAGCTGGACTCCTAGTGCCTTACACAAAGCTCGCCAGAATTTGGAGGTAAATTGCACTGCTCTGTCAGAAATAATCTCTTGAGGGCATCCGTGCAGTCAAAAAATTTCTTGGATGAAGTGTTGCGCCAGGATTGAGGAAGAAGGCAAGCCCACAAGTGGTACAAAATGAGCCATCTTTGAAAAGCGGTCCACCACGACCCAGACTGTATTATGACCTCTACTGGTAGGGAGATCAGTTATGAAATCCATGCTGATGTGAGCCCATGGTTTGGAAGGTATAGGAAGAGGTAACAGAGGTCCCATAGGAGCCAGGCGAGAAGATTTGTGCTGTGCACAAACATCACAGGAAGCAACAAAGTCCTTAACGTCACCACGAATGGATGGCCACCAATAAGAGCGGCAAATTAACTTGTAGGTTTTCTGAAACCCTGCAGAAAATTTAGAAGTATGGTACCAATGTAAAAATTTCTTCCGGAGTGTTTTTGGAACGAAAGATTTACCAGGAGGAGGAGATTGAGACACATTAGAAGCTAGCAAGCACTTAGGCTCCAGAATGGGGCGATTAGTAGATGGATCTGAATCTGCTGAAGTATCAAAGGCTCGAGACAAAGCATCCGCTCTTTTATTCAAATGTCCAGGTTTAAAAGTGACATGGAGATTAAAACGAGAGAAAAAGAGAGACCATCGAGCTTGCCGAGGATTGAGACATTGTGCCGTTTGTAGATACAGCAAATTTTTATGGTCAGTGAAAATCGTTCCTACATGTTGAGCCCCTTCCAAGAGGTATCGCCACTCAGATAATGCCAACTTCATAGCTAGTAATTCTTTGTCACCGATGGTGTAATTTTGTTCTGCTGGTAAAAACTTTCGAGAGAAAAAAGCACACGGCAACAGGTGGTTGGTAGATGACCGTTGGGAGAGGACTGCTCCAACACCAACTGCTGATGCATCCACTTCTAAAAAGAATGGTTGTGAAAGATTTGGTTGTTGGAGAATGGGTGTTGAAGAAAAAGCCTTTTTGAGATAAGAGAAAGCCTCTAAGGCCTCCACTGGCCACTTCTTTGGGTTAGCCCCTTTTTTGGTGAGGGCTGTAATGGGAGCCACTATGCTGGAGTAATTTAAGATGAACTGTCGGTAGTAATTTGCAAAGCCTAGAAAGCGTTGAATGGCTTTGAGTGTAGCTGGCCGCGGCCAGTTTAGAATGGACTGAACCTTTTCTGGATCCATCTGTAGACCCGATCTGGAAATGATGAAACCTAGAAAAGGCATAGAAGCTGCTTCAAACGAACATTTCTCCAACTTGCAGTACAGATGATTCCTGCGAAGCCTAGTTAGTACTTCGGCCACATGCTACCTATGAGTATCCAGAGTCTTAAAAAAAAATGAGAATATTGTCCTGATACACAACAACGTAGGAGTAGAGAAGATCCCGAAATATCTCATTAATAAAACTTTGAAAAACGGCTGGGGCATTACAAAGTCTAAATGGCATCACCAAATATTCGTAGTGGCCATCGCGGGTATTGAAAGCGGTTTTCCACTCATCTCCGGACCGAATATGAATTAGATTATAGGCGCCTCTGAGATCCAGCGCTTCGTGAAGATCTTAGCTCCTTTAATTCGGTCAAATAGCTCTGTAAGCAGAGGAATAGGATAGCGATTCTTGATGGTCACCAGATTAAGGCCGCGATAGTCAATGCAGGGACGAAGCAAGCCGTCTTTCCTTTTTACAAAAAAGAAGCCAGCCCCAGCCGGTGAGACAGATGGTCTAATAAAGCCTCTTTGGAGGTTCTCTTTCACATAAATGGACATAGCTTCAGTTTCAGGTTGAGAGAGAGGATAAACTCGACCTCTAGGTGGAACTTTGTCAGGAATTAATTCTATGGGGCAATCCCATGGACGATGAGGTGGCAGAGTCTCTGCACGAACTTTATCAAAGATGTCAGCAAATGATTGATATTGAGGAGGTAACATAGAAGGATCCGACGGTGAAATGACCTTGGAAGAACGGAGTGGTCTCACTTTGGGCAAACATTCTGAATGGCACCGAGAACCCCAGGATAGGATCTCAGACGTATTCCAGTCTAGTTGTGGCGAGTGGAGTTAGAGCCATGGAAGGCCCAGGATGACTGGGGATGTGGTACAAGGCAATATTAGGAAGGAGATACTTTCAGAGTGTAACGCTCCAACACCAAGGAGAAGAGGCT
Organism: Mixophyes fleayi; assembly: GCF_038048845.1. Taxonomy (NCBI): domain Eukaryota; kingdom Metazoa; phylum Chordata; class Amphibia; order Anura; family Limnodynastidae; genus Mixophyes; species Mixophyes fleayi. Next base: position 73,652,485 of record NC_134408.1, read on the forward strand.
TGGTCCAGGTACGAATTACCCCTTTTGAAAGCTGAGATCCATCAATAGCTGTAAAGCCGACAGGAGTTTCTAAAGGAACAAAGGGAATGGACCATTGAGTAACTAGACCTTGTGAAATAAAGTTCCCAGCAGCACCAGAAATGATTAAAGCTTGGGTAGAGTGGCTTTTAGAGTCACATAGTAGAGAAACAGGAATGGTACAAGCAGCAGAAGAGAAGGTTTCTTCAAGCCCCAATCTGACCTCCCCAGAACAGATCAGGGTTTGGCGTTTCCCGGCCTCTTGTGACAAGAATTTAAGAAGTGACCCGAGTCACCACAATAGATACATAACTTGTCTCGGCGTCTGCGGTCACGTTCTTCAGGGGTCAGGCAGGATCTCCCAATTTGCATGGGCTCATCAATTACAGAAGAATGTGAGACAGGATGTGGCACGGGCCCATGGATTAGGCGACGAGCTACCTTCTTCTCCACCGCTCTCTCTCTGAAGCGCCAGTCCACTTTATTACATAATGATATTATGGCATCCAGGGTAGTAGGAAGTTCATGGGTGGCTAATGCGTCTTTTATGTGGTCACATAACCCCTGCCAGAAAGCAGCCACCAATGCTTCATCGTTCCAAGACAATTCAGAAGATAGAGTGCGGAATTCAATGACATATTGTGCCACTGAATTATTTCCTTGGCATAAACGGAGTATAGCCATGGAGGCGGAGGAGAGTCGGCCGGGTTCATCGAAAATCCGATGGAACGTCAACAAAAAGGATACATAATTAGAAAGAAGCGGATCATTCCTCTCCCACAGTGGGGAAGCCCAGGCTAAGGCTTGGCCATTCAGTAGCGAGACCATATAGGCCACTTTAGCTCTATCAGTGGGAAAATTTTGCGGTTGAAGCTCAAATTGAATTGAACACTGATTGATAAAGCCACGACACAATTTAGGGTCTCCATCAAACTTGGCCGGTGTAGGTAGCCTGAGCGTAGAGGAAGTCACAAGGGAGGCCTGATGTCCTGAAAGTTGCTCAGGAGGAGAAACAGGCACTGCTGGTTGATTTGTTTGAAGCGTGTCCAGACTCCCAGCAAGTGACTGTAGACAATGTAGCAACTGACGCTGTGTGTTGTCCTGCTGTTCAACTCGAGTAACTAGATGCTGTAGCATATCCTTCGCAGAAGGCTCCACCGGGGGATCAGACATTAGGCCTGTTCTTACTGTCACGGCTCTGAAGTTTTTTGCAGATCCCCTGCCTCACTATCGAGGATGGTGGAGGCAGAATACAATAATATTCACAGGATATGTTCACGGCTTACAAGCATCAATAATAACACGGGAGAAAGTAGTAGTGCTGCAACGTAGTGTATTGAATGTTGGTACAACAGGAATAGATGATATATATATATATTGGCAGAAATGAATACACGGCAATTCGTAGTAATGCAGACACAATTCACATATGCTACTTCATAACCAGTAACCCTTGGCAACAGCATGAGATGAGATAATATACAGTTCAACGCAGTGATGATAAACAAGAACAGTAGGATCCAATAGAGAACCACACAGCAGATGAATGTGAGTCACTGGTACAACATACAGTCCAAACAGAGTAGTATATAGAACTTAGCTGATCCGAGAGTAGAGATGACTCAACATAGCAGATGGTACTGGAATCGCTGATTCTTATTAAGTAAAGCAGTAAGCGTTAATCATCACCCAAGGACTTGGATGAACACTGACACATGCAGTAGAATGTTGCCTAGAAATAGCAGAGACGTGAGTAGTATCTGAATCATGCGTGGAACTACAGGTAGCAGGATTCGTTGTAACTGCAATGCTACGTTCGCTGTAGTATGGAGCAACTGAACAGAGACACGCAACTTGAGCCCAAGTACTAGCCACCGGCACAGCAAGTAGTTCACAATAACAGTCCAGTAACCAGGTAACAGCAGAGTAAGGATAACCCGTGTCAGACGTGGAACTACAGGTGACAGGTAACTTGATAGTAGCTCTAACAGTGAGATGCAGCGATCTTAGCCCGTCAGCAGTAAAGTTGAACCAATAGATAAAGCACAGGTTTAGCACCAAATCACGATACTCGTTCAGCGTGCAGATGAATAGTGGAGAGAAGTTCCAGGTTGCAGGTAAACAGCGGTGAGGAGTTTGCAGTTTGTAGATGAACAGCAGTAAGAAGTTACAACTTGCAGGTGAACATTAGTGAGGAGTTTGCAGCTTGCAGGTGAACAGCAGTGAGAAGTTTTCAGCTTGCAGGTGAACAGCAATGAGGAGTCTGCAGCTTGCAGGTGAACAGCAGATCCAAATGCAATCAGAGTAACACGAAGAACAGGCAATGAGCCCATAACCATGGGAGGTTAATATAGTGCTCCAGGACCAATGAGGTTCGGGAGGAGGTCCAGATCACAGTAGCCAGGAACACCTGTGAAAGTAATGTCTCTGAGGCAGAAACAAGCAGACTCATGGTTCTTAAAGGGAAAGTCACAGCGCCGGCACCTAACTATGGGACCGGCGTGTGACACATTCACAATAGGGAAAGGTTATCAGTGGAGTTACCCCAGGGACCCGTATTTGTACCAGTGCTTTTTAATATCTTTATTGGTGACATTGCAAGTGGTATTGAAGGGAAAGTATGCCTTTTTGTAGATGACACAAATATATGCAACAGGGTAGACACATGAGGAGGAGTAAAACAAATAATGTTCTAGGTAGACTAGAGGAATGGTCAATATCAAGGCAACTACAGTTTAATGCCAAAAAATGGAAAATCATAACCTAAATAGTCTAAATATAGTATTAACAACACTATAATGGAAACTACTGAGGAGGAAAGGGATCTAGAAGTCACCATTTCAGGTGACTTATAGGCATGTAAGCAATGTAAAAAAGCAATGAGAAAAGCAAACCAGATGCTTGCTGCATAGGGAGATGAATCGGTAGCAGAGAGAGAGAAGTAATAATGTCACTGTATAGGTCATTGGTACGGCCTCATCTAGAATATTGTGTTTAGTTCTTGAGGCCATATCTCTAGAAGGATATTAATACATTAGAGACTGTAAAAAGAAGGGCAACTAATATGGTGCATGGCCTATAGCACAAAACTTACCTGGAAAGAATATACATATTAAGATCTTTTCATTTGGAGCAAAGAACAGAAAGGGGGGGTATGATAGAAATGTTCAAATATATCAAGGGTTTTAACAAGGTTTAAGAGGGAAACATTCTTCAAAGGAAGAAAAGTATTAAAACACAAGGACATGCACTGAAATTGGAGGGAAGTAGGTTCAAAGGAAACTTGAGGAAAAATTACTTCACAGAAAGGGTAGTGGATAAGTGGAATATTCTCCCATTAGAGGTGGTAGAGGCTAATACATTGGAGCAATTTAAACATGCTTGGGATAGACATAACTATATCCTTACAAAGAACTAAGGATCAGACAGGGTTTGAGATTACCATAGGTTAAAAAATTGGCAGACTTGATGGGCCAAGTGGTTCTTATCTGCCGTCAAATGTTTCTAAAAGTACATTGAAAATACTAAAGAGATTATGAGAAAAGGAATTGATTTCTTATGTCAGGCCTCACTGGATACTGTGACACTTTCAGGTAGTAGTTTATCTTCCACAGTGTTTGCCAGAAAAGCCCTCTGGCCATGTCTGTGGGCAGTAGAAGAGCAGTCTTAAGAACTGCACTCTCCTTTGAAAGTGGTTTTTTTGTTGGTAAAGAACTGGACAAGAAAGAGAGTAACTTACATTTGTTAAGGCTAGCGGTTATCATGAACTTGTAGAACAAGATGGAGTGGTCTTCACCTATAGCAGCCGCCTCTCCCGTAGAGCTCGTTAAGCTCACAGGTACTCGGATGCCCCAAGCTCTTACACTCAGAGTAGTACAGTTTATGAATAAACCGCAGCGCAGAGTAGCGGGTGATAGTAAACAAAGCATGGTCAGAAAGCAGGCTGAGGTCTAAGGTCCGAAGCAGGTACCGTGGTCAGGAACAGGTAAGATGTCAGGGCTGGCAGCAAAGAAGGAAAGTCCAGAAACGAAGCAGAGGTCAGGGCAACAGGCAAGGAATCAAAGTCCAGTAAACAAGCCAAGGGTCATACACAAGCAATCCAATCCAGAGAACAGGTACAAGGCACAGGAGCAAGTTAGTAATCAGGGACTGAGAACTATGACTGGCAGGGAGGCTAAGCCCTCTCTGCCTTTTATACACAAATTGGACAAACACAATAGGGAAAACACATATGCACTAATAAGCTCATAAGACTGTTAATTAACTTCACTGGTGCGCTGTCAGTTTAGCCAGGCCGCGTCGGTGAAGGAGAGAAGCGCAACAGCCGGGACGCGTGTAAGTGGCGCCAGAGGCAGTCGGAAGCGAGCCGCGATGGCCAGCCGTGGAGCCACAGCTCGTGACATTATTCACGATCACTTGTAGAAAAAAAAAAATTTGTTCTTAAGGCAACAGTTCAAGGAAGCCAGAACTTTTGTCCAGGAAAACTTTCTACCAGATACTATGTGGCCAATTAATCCAAGTGGCCCTTTCATTCCTGTCGAGGTAAGCAAGGAAGACAACAATCCACAATGACTATGAACTGATAGTCTCGCCCAAACCTAAGTGGCAGGATTTCAAAATATGTGTAGACTGGGACACTTACTACACTTGGCCCTTGGCCAGTACATTATAAGAAATGGGTACAAATTAAAATTTCAGAGCGTGCTCAAGAAAACTGTTTATGTAAAATCACGACACCCAAAATCTCTGTTGGAGAAACAAGTAATTTGTCCAGTACCAAAGAATCAGAGGGGAACAGGCTTTCACACCAAGTTCTTTCTGGTAGAGAAGCTGTCAGCAGGCTCTTAATCTGTTCTAAATCTGATAAGACTCATTCAATTTGTAAAACTAAGAAATTTCGATTCTGATAGCAGAAAAAGGAGGATATTTCCTGACATTAATAGATTGAACCTAAACATCAGCGTTTCCTCAGATTCTTCAATATGGGACACCATTTCCAGTTTATGGTTCTATCAATTGGCCTCTCCACTTCTCCCAGAACATTCAAAAAGGTGCTGGTGGTCGGTGGAGGCTCTCAGGAAACTGCGAATTACAGTTTTGCCATATTTGAATAATATTCTGGTAATCATAAAATCAGAAAACCGTGCCAAAATCAGTACACCGAAAGTGATAGCGTTTTTAGAGAAGAATGGCTGGATTATAATCTTTAACAAGCAACATATTTTGCCATCTCAATAGCTGAAATTTCTGTGAGTACAGATAGATACACCAATAGACAAAGTGTCGGTGTCACAAGAGAAATTAATTACATTAATTATTCCTTTGGCTACATACTCTTATAATTTGCGATGCAGTGCTAAATTTATTCACTTCTTCATTTGTCGGTATTGATCCAGGCTAATAATTATTTTCATTTACAATATGTAACCATGTATCACGCGCCGGGTGTTCGGGTGGCGCACCCGGCAGACTTACCTGTCCCCGGCACTCCGCTTCCCGCTGGGCGCCGCCATCTTGGGTCCGGGTCAGACCCGCTAGCTGTATTAAATCCCTTCTCTCCTTCTCATTGGTTCTTCTCCTTGGCGGCTACTTTAAAAGGCACCTCCTCACTATCTACAGTGCCTGTTCTTTGAGTCACCTCCTAGTGATAGAAGTGGCTTTCCTGCGTGCCCTGCTTTTGTCTGCAGAGCCGACACTCATCGCCTGCATTTACGCTACTTTTGTCTGCAGAGCTGACGCTCCTCCTGCTTCATCTACCACATTGGTCTGCAGAGCTGACGCTCCTCGTGCTACATTTACCACACAGTGGTCTGCTAAGCTGACGCTCATCTCCTGCATCTACGCTACATTTGTCTGCAGATGTGACGCTCCTCCTGCTTCATCTACCACACAGTAGCTTGCAGAGCTGACGCCCATCTCCTGCATCTATGCTACATTTGTCCTCAGAGCGGACGCTCCTTCTGCTACATTTACCACACAGTGGCCTGCAGAGCTGACGCTCATCTGCTGCAACTACCCTACTGTTGTCTATAGAGCTGACGCTTCATCCTGTACACCAGTATTCAGGTACTGCAGAATTCTCACCCCATCTTCGGTTCCTGGGTGTCTACCTATTGTTGGCACCGCTGACCACTCCTCCTACGGTTCTATACCCTGTAGCCTTCCCAAGGGCTTCCGTACAGTACTCTTAGTGGGGACCGTGACCTGCCAGCCAGACGCCGCTAAGACATACTGGTTTGCGGCGGTTCCTGGTGAACACCGTCTCCCCGTTAGACTCCGCGCCCTGCTAGAGTAGTGCAAAACTGTACGAACCTCTAGGATTTGCTGCACTTACTGGATTCCTTCGTGAGAACCGTGACACAATGATTATAATGATTTGCCGAATATATAGATAATTGAAAAAGTTTTTCCCCAACAAAAGTACATAATTTAAATGACAACTATATAGATATGTTAAACTATATGGTGACTTATTCCAATTTTTTAGTACACAATTGATAACTCATAAGGTCTATCTATAATATATATGTCTGTATCTCTATTATTTTCATATTTCTTATATATTTTTTAACCTACTTCTGTTTATGTAAGATATATTTGTCCTTGTGATATTGTTAGAAGCTTTGGCTCAATCGATTTATACCCTGTTTGAATAACAGGGCATGCGAGTTCAACTCCCCACAATCACCAATATTTTTTTGTTCAGATATTTTTGTCTAATATATAAATTAAAATAAGTCATCCTATACTAAATAGTAATCTATCTGAAAAATGTAAATTTCGGAGATTTATACAAATAGTATAGATTATAGAACTGATTGTAGCTTTACTTTTCTCTTCAGCTGATATAAGAAAAAAATGCTTATGTGAAATTTCTAATTTATCTCAAATGGAGAGTCCTTTAAACACGTATAATATACAAAAATAAATCATGCTGATAATGGAAACATCAGTTCCCAATTAATGCAAGCAGGCTGTATAAATACCTACAGAAACACCTACAGAGTATCTTTGAAAAAGTTGGCCTCAGAGCTAACGAAACGCGTTAGTGGTGAATGAAAACTCTCTTTTCAACTTTGGAATTATCAACTTAAGAGAAAAATCTACTGAGTGGACTATTATCCACCTATTTTTCCTCCATTTGGGTACTATCACCGAATCTCCACACACCAGTGTACCTCACAGGTATTTTGAACATTTGACTATTTGATCAGACCACACAGGGCCCGATTTTACGATTTTACTATATATACTACATCCTGCCCAGCTTGTATGTTTGGTCTCACATCCAGATTACAGAACATTGGACACATAGAGGCATATTCAATTAGCTTTCGGATTCGCGGTAACGAGCGTTACCGCGAAAAGTGCGCATTCTTGCGGGTATTACGGTACCGCATTAAAATCCACGTTATTGCGGTAACGTGTATTACGTTTCGCGGCTGTTCCGGCGTGTTACCGCGAATCCGAAAGCTAATTGAATATGCCCCATAGTGTCATTGGGACATTCTGTTCACTAATTGGTGTTGAAATATAACATCGGATCTGGTCACATAATAAGACCAAATTGAGCGTAACAGGCATTCGGCTGTTACAACGTGCATCTACTGTGGTTCCGCCTTTCTGTCAGGCTGTTTCGTGTGGGTCTGTTGGATGTCTCACCGTGCTGTGGAGTAGAGTGTTTAGCATTGAATAAATAATACAGCTCATCACCGCCTCAGCAGCTTTAATAGCGCTTTTCTGATATCATTGAAGGAGAGAAGATAATACGCGGATACCGCAGTAAGAGGCACATTGTGCCTATTTTTTTTGTATTATATTTTTAATTTTTTATGTTTTATTTTTACCAATTGAGCTCCAACCAGACGTCTTACTAACATCTTTATAGGAGAGAATATAGTGACAAAATAAGACCATCAAACATCCTTGTACACTCTCTCCGTTATTTCTTATTTCACATATTTTTGTGATTATCCGGATATCCTTTTCATTTGTTACTATTTGAACATATAAACTCAATGAGTATAACATATATATTTAGTGTACTGGCCAGACACATAATATTTATATAATGGAACATTTATATGTTTTTTAACTTTGTATCTAATTGATTGAAAATATATTGCTTTTATTATTCATGTATACCACTTTGAAGCTAATTAAACTGAAGTAAAACGTTATCCGCCATCTGTGTGTATTTTTCAAGTGCTACTATATCGAGGCGCATCCCATTTCTTGATATATAATGATTATATGGAGTCTTAGATCATCAACATAATTATTGAAGATAAGAATCTAGTGGATATATCTGAATGTTAACTAATAATAATAAGGGGTATCATTATAACATAGTATTCAGTTCCTAGAGTGTCTTTTTAAAGCTCTACATTAATATTCATTCATTGTTAACCATTAATTTGCTGGCATTATGTTTTTAATATTGAATCAATAAGATATTATTTTAACTTAACTTGGATCGGTGTACCTTCACACAGTGTGCCAATAATTTGAATAATTTTAATAAACGGGATTTCCAGATATGTGCACCTTCTTGTATACTCTAATCTGTTCCTCAGCTGTCCTGTGTCAATGCTCTGCCTGCTACCGAGCAGTCCTGATACATAGTAAGCGGTAAGGAGGTACCAACTAACCCACAGAAAAGAGGTGCTGTAGTAGCTATACCAACTACACCATAAGTAAGCGAGATTCTTCTACAACTGTTGTGTTTTTGGCATTTACAGTCAGCAAGTGTCTGGTGGCAAAGTCACACCAGTAGGAGTTGTCAGTGACAGTCGATTAATGACTGTGAGAAAGAAAACCAGATAAGCTGTGCCCTCCTTCCCCCAATAGACTGGGTGGTGAAGTAAGCCCATCGGGTCACACAGATGAACTAATCAACAGTTTCTTTCAAGCAGCCAAGACAATTTGCCCTTGCATGGCATCCTTTGCAACACCTTGTGATCTCAATCTTGTTTTAGAGGCTCTAACATCAGAACTTTGAACTACTACCGAAAATATTACTGAAATGGCTCACGCTCAAAGTAAATTTTTTTGTTAGCCATCACAACTGCTTAAAGAACTTCTCTGTGGAACCATTTCTGAACATACGCTCAGGTAAACAGGTGCCATTAATAAAACTTGAATTTTTACCAAAAGTATTTACTATATTTCATGTCAACCAAGAAATTGTACTTCCAGCTCTGTCTCCAGAGCCAACTAAAGAAAAGAGAGAAAATTGCATACATTCTGGTCAGAGCAATATCTGTGTAGCTCTCCAAAACAAAGGATGTCAGAAAAACAGATCATCTATTTATACTTCCTGAAGTTTCAAGGCAAGGTCAAACTCATTCCAAAAACATGATTGCAGGATGGATTATAGAAGTTAAGTTAAGAGGAAAGGACTGACTGCTGCTCCTCTATATTAGTAATGAACTGAGTATGGCTCCTGGGCTGTGATGTCACATCCCAGCTCCACATTCCCAGTCCAACTATATAGAAGTCTCAAAATTCTCTGCCGCTCCACAAACAAACCTCATGGAGTAATATATTCAGACAGGCTGAGAAGTAGAAACAGAACAAAGGTTCCAGAGTAAAGGTAGTCTTGACATGCCTGTGGGGAAGTCAACTTTAATCACAATGTTGATCCATTTTAAAAGACAATACAAAAAGTAACAATAACACTGTATTTAGCACACTGTATTGTGAATCAGATTATGTAGCCTTGTGTCCAATATAGAAGTAGGTATACTAATACGCTTAGCTATGTATGGGGGTACTATGTGTTTGCACCACAAAGCAAAATTATGTCCTCCACCAAGTAATACTAGAAAAAGCTATGCTTATACATTCATAGCCATAGAGTTCTGTGAACGATCCCTTGTTGTCCTGTTGATCTGCATCTTGTCCGGTATTGCATTGCTGATACTGTGGAGGCGCATGTGCTGTTTGAATTGCCCTTTCCAGATCCCCAGTGTGGAATTGATCTGGCGCTGCCAGTTGTGTTCCTAGCCTGGACAGCTAGGGTATGACTGCAAACTTTGACAAGTTCCCGATCCCAACTAACAGCCACCTCCCCCAGCCTCTATGTTCCACTGTCATTCTAATAGCCTGGAGCTATACCCTAAGTTATTGCACCAGAGTGTCTCTCAGAGCATTTAGTGGTACCGTTGCACTCTTTTCTGTAACAAAATAACCGGGCACCCAGGAGCAAGCTGTGTTCCAGAGATCTTCAGACGAGCTGGAAAACAGTCCTCTTTGACAGAAAGGGATTAAATGTACTAGCTGCAAACAGGCGCTCAAGAACTATTTTGTCTCCTGTGGGCCAATAAACAGTATAACCAGTGCTCTTAACGTACCAAGTGTCACACACATCAAAATCAGCATTAAGCTGTGTAGATATTCAGTGACACCACTACAAATGAGTTATCCAATATTGACTTTATACAATAACCAAATGATGTTTTATGCTTTATAACAAAGCCCGCATCCTGAGCAACAATTGTTTTGTAAAGTATAACTAATTCAACAGGAACTTTACTATCAGCAGTCTGCATTTTCGATCGTAGTGCAGCAAATCACATAATTCCAGCCTCAGATTTTGTCTTCTAGATAACTATTTCAGTGGAACTCCACTGCCACATTGTGGTAACATACAAGATTGTACCAACAATTATCTATCTGGTTTAATTAAAAATAAGTGTCAAGGTTTCCAGTAATGTGCATCATTTAACCCTCGATTTATCTTAGCTACCGTAAATTGTGTACAATTTTAAGAGAGGGAAGTTGTAAAATTTGCCCTCCTTTTTCCTTTTTCTCTTCTACAGTCATGGCCAAAAGTTTAGAGAATGACACAAGTATTGGTTTTCACAAAGTTTGCTGCTTTCATGTTTTTAGACCTTTTCGTCAGATGTTGCTATGGTATACTGAAGTAAAATTACAAGCTTTTCATAAGTGTCAAAGGCTTTTATTGACAATTACATTAGGTTTATGCAAAGAGTCAATATTTGCACTGTTGACCCTTCGTTTTGGAGACCTCTACAATTTGCTCTGGCATGCTGCCAATCAACTTCTGGGCCACATGGGGAGAAAACGGGGAGTTTCCTGGCCATGGAACCATCATTTCGATGTTTTGATTCCCAAATCACTTTTGCCTTATGGCAAGGTGCTCCGTCATGCTGGAAAAGGCATTCTTCGTCACCAAACTGTTCTTGGATGGTTAGAAGAAGTTGCTCTTGGAGGATGTTTTGGTAGGCTAGGTTCTAAGGCAAAATTGTGAGTGAGCCCATTCTCTTGGCTGAGAAGCAATCCTACACATGAAAGGTCTCAGGATGCTTTACTGTTGGCATGACACAGGACTGATGGTAGCGCTCACCTTTCCTTCTCTGGACAAGCATTTTTCCAGATGCCCCAAACATCTGAAAGGTGGTTCAGCAGAGAAAATGACTTTACCCCAGTCCTCAGTAGTCCAACCCCTGAACCTTTTGCAGAATATCAGTCTGTCTATAATGTTTTTCCTGGAGAGAAGTGGCTTCTTTGCTGGCCTTCTTGACCCCAGGCCATCCTCAAAAAGTCTTCGCGGATGCACTCACACCTGCCTGCTGCCATTCCTGAGCAAGCTCTCCACTGGTAGTGCTCCGCAATCAGATGGTCCTGGGGCTTGCTGGACATTCTTGGGCGCCCTGAAGCCTTCTTCACAACTATTGAACCTCTCTTTCTTGATGATCCGATAAATGGTTGATTTAGGTGTAATAAAATAATTCCTTCAGCAAAAGAGACTTTAAGAATAACATTATATCATTGTTTATTTACAAAAGAATAAGCAAGCGCTCATTTTCAAAACTGAAAACTCTCTGATCTTCAACAGACCAGACAGTGGTTTTTGTTTCAACAAAAAGTAGGCTGTACGACAATTTACAAATATCATATTACAATTGGCTGAGAAAGTATATAGGCGTATCCTGATCCTCATGGCTCTCCAGGATGCAATGGAGAAATTGAAGAAGTCTTTGTTCAAAATCTCTTGATTGGAAACATCTGTTTGGATGTTGAATTAACTCCTTCATTCCTGTTCATATCCCTCATCAGCTCACACGAAAGGATTAAATAATATAACATATGACATAAAAAAACACATAAAATATAAATGATATACTAAAATAAGATAAAACAATGTAAATATTTTCATGCTAAAATAAATTGTCTTTATCCAAAAATATCTTTGACAGTTTCCCCAGTTTGATAGTTCTCCAAACTATCACACAATAACATGATTATGAGGTTTTATTTCTTCATACAGTTCTATAATTTCTTCCCCTGTATTATTCACTCTCTTAATTTCTCTACTCAATGTTTTCTTACAAAATTTCAACAATACTGGTATACACTTTAATACAAAATAGATAACTAACAATATTCCTAATATAAAGATAAATCTTCCTAATGAATGCATTAATGATTGAAACCATGTACCAAAACCTGAAAACCAATTTTTTGGATCTAACCACGAAAACCATGTATCTACTGAAGATAATGTCATGTTATGTAATTTTGAAAAATCCGTCTTTACTTTTATTGCTTCATCCTTATAATTATCAATTATTTCTTCTGGATTATCAGTGTTATTAGTCAGATAAGTACAGCACTGCGTGCCATATTTCATTTGTAATGTTACACAATAACCTCCTGTTTGTGCAGTAAGATAATTTAAGACCAATCTATGTTGTATTAACTCCGTTTTGAAAACTTGAAGCTCTTTTGCAACATAACGGAAAGTTTCATCATACATATTAGTTATTTTATCTATCAATGTTGCTCAACCTTGAATATAAAACCAATTCATATTTCTTCGTGTAATACCTGAAAATTCATGCAGTCAATTCTTGTACACCAGTTGATTCACTAATAAGTTGCGATACTGGTTGTTTTTCTCTCTTTTCATCGCTTCTTTTCTTTCTTATTACTGAATTATCTTTTAAATATTTTTGTTGTACTATTTCCTTTAAAACATTATGCATGAATACATTAACAGCTGGAATTACTTCACCCAAATAACATATTCCACCTGTATTCAGTGGTAACCACTTATATGCCTTACTTCCACATATGTAATATATATTATCTGGTAGAATATGTGGTATTGCTACATGTAATTGTCACGAATAGATAATTTGGAAGGCCTTACCTGCTGGTATTGGCACTGCTACTCAAGGAGGCGCAGAGTCTAACCACGCCCCAGGTCTTCAATAGGGAACCCCGCAAGGAGTTTTGGACTTAGCGGCTTAGACGTGCCGGTCGCGGTTCTCCAAGGTAGCCACCAGCGAGGTAACGTGAACAAAACGTAGTAAACAGTCCGGGGTCAAATCCGTGCAGGCAGCGAAGTACAGAAGGATGAGGCAGAAGAATCGTCAGGAAGCCAAGGGTCAAACCAGGATAACAAACAGGAACCAAGGGGAATCTGAAGAGTAGTCAAAACAGGCAAAAAGTCAAATCCGGGAAAAGCAGGTAACAGGTATGCACTAACACAGGGAAGCCTAGAGACAAGCTATTAGACTAGATACTCTGGCAATCTAGGGATGCCAGAGTCTGGTTTAAATAGTGCTGAGTCCCTAACCATTGGTGGAGTGGAGGTCGGCGGTCAGCTGATCTGACCGCCGACAGGAACTGCTGCTGAGCGTCCTCGTTGCCTAGCAACGAGGCGCGATGTTCGGGCGCATGCGCCCAAACCTCCGGTGGTGCCGGAAGTGACGTTCCGTTGCCTAGAGTGTTCATCGAGAAGACGTCCGTCCTGGCACTAGGTAAGAGTGCGGGGCTGCGCCTGACAGTAATATATCTATGCAAAGAATGTCTATAAATTTCCCATACTTATTATTTTCTAATTGCTCTTTACAATCACCATCTTGTAAAGTTATATTACAATACTTTGATGCTACTGTTCCCAAAGATCTCTTTGGCCCAACATATCTGAATTTTGGGTTTTCAAATGCAGGTCTTTTTCCATTTTTATTTAAATATTCACTAGTCTTTTCTATAGGCCTATTAAAGCTGGTTACCACCCATCCAAACCACTCCAACTCCCAATTTTTAATTTCTTGTGTACTTGTAAAATTTATACATATAACACTTTCAGTCAATACATGTGGCAACAATTTTAAGTAAGGAGGTTGAGTTTCATTATATGTCCCAGCTACTGGTCTTCATTCTGGCAAATTAAGCAATTCTGTAAAATTTAAAGGTATTGCCAATAATCCAACATTTTGGTGTCCATGTGGTGTATGTGTACATATCCGACAATTAGTTTGTTTAATTGCTCGTCCTATCATACCATGATACAAGTCTATAGGATGTTGATTTAAAAAATGTTCTGTATCCGTCTGACACCATTTTACACATCTTTCTTCAGGAGGATTATTACAATAATGACATATACACATTTCAGTTGGCAGTTTCTCACCACAATCTTCAGGTTCATCTCCAGCTATGTGTCTTTTAATTCTACCTTTATATGTGTCATTGTATGTGTTATTATTTGTGAGTAAAATGAATGATGAAGACAGTTCTGATTCTACATTTTTACGACTATATACCATCATTTCCTCAAACCCACTATCAGATTTTATTATCAAATCCTCATTAACAAAATGTCCATTAATAATATAAGGTATAAGAATCAGAAAACAAATCATGCCTATAGCAATGGCAGTAGTAATAAGGATATTATCCTTTGGCTTCTTGGTCAGATTCTTCTTCCCAAACCACATCAGAGTCCTGAAATAAATTTGTTATATCTGGTTCCAAGCTTTAGCAGTCTCTGCCTCTTTCCAGGTCACTGTCGGATCGACTACCTTCTTGCAGTGGGATGCGTGAATCCAAGTGTCTTTTTCTGCAACTTTCAACGCTGTTGTTGTGGTTAACAATATTTGATACGGTCCTTCCCAACGATCTGTCAAACAACCAGAGCGTAAAAAATTTCTGACCATAACATATTCTCCTGGCTGTATATCATGACAGTTCTCAATAGGCATTTGCGGTACAATCAGTTTCAAAGTCTCTTGTTGCTTTTGTAACTGCTTACTCATCTCAATCAAGTACTTAACAAATACATCTTGAGTGCATTTTAAAGTTTCATGTTGGCTGATGATAATATTGGGTTATCTTCCGAACAAAATCCAAACAAAATCTCATATGGTGAAAGATTAAATGGAAGTCTGGGAGTGGTTCTGATACTATGCAACACTAAGGGTAAAGCCTCTAACCAAATCATCCCCATATCCTTCATCACTTTACACAGCTTATTTTTGATTATACCATTAAATCGTTCTACTTTACCACTAGACTGTGGTCTATATGGTGTATGTAACTTACTTTGTATTCCTAATAAAGTACACATTGTCTGAAAAACTTGCCCAGTGAAATGTGTACATCTATCACTCTCAATTATTTGTGGTATACCATATCTACACACAAATTCTTGTACCAATTTCTTTGCTGTAAATACTGCAGTGCAACTCGCAGCTGGATATGCTTCTACCCAACTAGAAAACATGTCAACACACACTAGTACATACTGTAAATTACGACATTTTGGCAGTTAGATAAAGTCAATTTGTACTACTTGGAAAGGGCCCTCTGTGGGAGGAATATGTGAGGATTCTTTCTCAGACAGGTAAAACAAGAAATAGCCTTTTTAACTGCATGAGAGTAGAAGCCAGGTGCATACCAATAGGCCTTAACAAGTCTGCACATACTGTCTTTGCCTAAATGAGTCAATCCATGAGCTGCTTCTGCCAGCGCTGGTGGATAAGCTTTTGGGGCCATTGGTCTACCTTTACCATCTTTCCACAGACCATTAGTATCTTGTACACATCCCTTTAACTTCCAGAGGGCCAATTCCTGTGGATTACAAAACTTTTGCATTTTGATTAAGTTTTTGTCATCAATTAATGTAAACAACATTAAACTGGTAACCTGTGAAGAAATTTTTGTTAACACCGGTCTTTTCGCTGCATCTTGTGCGGCCTCATCTGCCCTTCTGTTTCCTAAACTGGATCTGAACTGCTTATGTGCGCCTGGCATTTAATAACTGCTACCTGTGATGGCAATTGAATAGCATCTAACAATTTCATTATGTGCTGTGAATGTGCTACCGGGGTACCTGCTGTAGTTAAAAAATCTCGAAGCCGCCATAATACACCAAAGTCATGAACAACGCCAAATGCGTATCGGCTGTCTGTGTAAATATTTACTCGTTTATCTCGCGCCAACTCACATGGTCTTGTGAGTGCAACTAATTCGGCAATTTGAGCTGAGTGGGGGGGACCTATTGCATTTGCTTCAACAATACTCTCATCTGTTACCACTGCATATCCTGTGCATAACTCTCCAGTCTCATTTTGTCTATGACAGCTACCATCTATATAAAAGGTCAGATCTACATTTGGTAGTGGCATGTCTTTTATATCAGGTCTTGCTGTAAAAGTCTGATCTAAGAATTTCAAACAGTCATGATTACGCATTAAATCACCAGGAATCTCACTGTTACCTTCATCAACATCTTCCACCATCTGTGCATGTCCATGCACAATTGGTAGAAAAGTAGCTGGATTAAGAGTAGTACACCGTTGAATGGTGAGATGTGGAGGAGCCATTAATGCTAGCTCCCATCTCGTAAAGCGAGCTTTAGAGACATGTTGTGTCCGTGCGGATTGCATCCAAGCTGAAACAGCATGTGGAACATAGAGGGTTAAATCATGGCTTAGCACTAAATCCTCTGTTTTCTCTATTAATAGTGTTGCAGCTGCTACTGCACGCAAACAGGGTGGTAATGATCATGCAACTGTGTCTAATTGGGAACTATAATAGCCCAGAGGCCTCTGATGGTCACCATGTAACTGTGTTAGGACTCTTGCTGCACAACTAGACAATTCAGTGCAATACAAAGAAAATGGCTTACAATAATCTGGGATACCTAATGCAGGGGCCTCCATTAAAGCATCCTTAAGTGAATGAAAAGCATTTTCTGTGTCCTCTGTATGATTGACCAAATCTGGAAGATTGGAACCAATTAAGTTTTGCAATGGCAATGCCAAAATGGCATAGCCAGGAATCCAGCATCGACAATAGCTACACATACCCAAGAATGCACGCACTTGTGTTTGATTAATGGGCAAAGGCACATCCAAAATAATTTGCACTCTTTCCGGTGACAGATGTCTCAGTCCTTGGGTCAAACAATGGCCCAAATACTTAACCTGAGTCTGGCAAGGTTGCAACTTATCTTTGGATACCTTGTGTCCAGTGCGATACAGGAATGATAACAGCAAACTGGTATCTGCAAGGGATGACTGAAATGAAGTAGAACATAATAAGTCATCAACATACTGAATCAGTACAGAACCGCATTTTGATGTAAAAGCTTCAAGACAATCATGCAATGCCTGAGAGAAGATACTTGGACTGTCAATGAACCCCTGTAAAAGTCTAGTCCATGTATATTGCACCCCTTTATATGTAAAAGCAAACAAATACTGACAATCTGGATGCAATGGTATCAAAAAGAATGCTGAACACAAATCAATCACAGTGAAGTATGTGGCAGCAGGTGGGATTTGCATGAGGATTGTTGCTGGATTGGGTACAACAGGGTATTGTGACTCAACAACTTTATTTATAGCTCGTAGATCATGTATGAGCCTAAAACTCCGCCCACAGCGCTTCTTAATTGCTAAAATGGGCGAATTACAAATACTATTAATTCTTACCAAAATGTTCTGCTCCAACAGACGTTGAATCACTGGAAAAATTCCTAATTCTGCTTCAGGTTTCAGAGGGTATTGTGGAATCTTGGGTGGTTTTGCTCCCGATTTAAGAGTCACTAAAACTGGAGCTATATTCACCATCAAACCTGTGTATTGGCTATCTGTGGTCCATAACTGATTTGGAACTGTATCCAACATTTGCTGTATGGGCGAACTGAAAGTGGATGTGAGTTCCAAGTTAAACAATCGTGCTGGCATGTGTAATAAATCTTGAGCATCAATAGAATACTTCTGAGGAATATCCAAAAACACACCATCTGGTGTACAATAAATAGTGCATTTGGTGTACAATAAATAGTGCAGCCTAATTTACACATATTTCTCCCTAAAAGATTTGTATTGCACTAAATTGTCTAGTTGTGCAGCAAGAGTCCTAACACAGTTACATGGTGACCATCAGAGGCCTCTGAGCTATTATAGTTCCCAATTAGACACAGTTGCTAAAAGGAAGGAATGTTGTGTACACAAAGGACCTACTATTACAGGCACTGCTGCACTATACCTGAAACTCCTACTGCAGATATTGAGTGATCAGATAATGGTATAATATCAGGAGTGTTCAACACTGATCTGGCCGCCCCCGTATCTACTAAAAACTGATGTTTCTGATCACCTATATGTAATTAAACTGATGGTTCAACATCTGCAGTATCAAAAGCATCTAAACTCAGTAAATTACGGGTATGGCCAACACTTCATTGTGGAACAGGATACTGCAATTGTGTTTCTGAGGGCTGCATATGTGGGTTTCTAAAGCCCATGACCCTCTTCTGCTGGTTGTAATTTGAAGATATCAGAGATCCTTCCATTAGGAGTAAAATCAATGAGGGAGGAGCGTGGACAAAAAGATTGTGGCTTGCCACGTCCCCTAGTCTGCCAATGTGAATATGGGTGAGCATTCAACCCTCTCGTCATCATGACACACCCTCTTCCCCTGTTTTTAACCCTCCCAAAAGAAGGGCAACAAAAGGAATAATGACCTGCCTGTCCACATGTGAAACAACGACCAGCCATTTTTAGGTGTGGTTCACATCCAAACTGAGTATCATAAGTCCTTGGTAATGCCTGATTCTCTAAAGTTTTTAATTGCACAGTCAATAATCTATGCTTCAAATCTTCCTTTTTTCTTACTGATATTAACATCATGATTAATAATCAATTCTTTTATTTCTACAAAAGTCTCCATTCCGGGGTTGCAATTTGAAGCCTGTTTCTCAACGTTTGCATTAATCCTTCTACCAACACAGCAACAGCCATTTGTCTATGTCCTTCTGCCTCTACAACATTTTCTATACCTGTATAATTTGACATTTCAATAGCTGCCCTCATACAATACTCTTCTCCAGACTCATTAGCTTTCTGTTTGATAGTAAAAAGTTTCTGCCAATCTAATCTAGGAGGAAAAGCTACTCGTAACTGTCTAAGAATATTAATTATATTCGTTTGATTAGCATCATCATTTACATACGGCAAGTTATCATTTCCTAGTGCAGAATTATCACAAAGTTCAACAATATCCAAACCCTCAGGTAATAATGCTCTAAGAAAAACACGCCAATCACGCCCCGTGGGTTCGTGTGCATTTCCAATACCTCTAATAAACTTCTGACAACCTATCAAATCCGTCTTTGGATTTCGGCAATCCTTAATCATGTTACGAAGTTCTGTACATGACCATGAAACATGCAGAGGTCCCTTTAAAGGCAGTTGTGGAACAGGGGGATCCCCTGCATCTGGTCTAGGGACTAACATTCTTCTTATAGGCAACAATGCAACAGAATCCTGTGTTTTAGCTGCTCTTCGCTGTTTGTTTTTATTAGATGCTTGCAATACTCTACTGGATGTTTGCCCTGTTGCTGGATCATACAATTGAACTGGTTGTCTGTCCTCTCGCATTTTTACTGTATCAGATATAGTAGTGCCAACTTGTAAACCCCCCACAGCACCCTGCTCAACTGCAACCCCTGCACCATCTGGTGGCAGTGCTGGTACTGCAGCCACACCCTGATTAACAATCTGCATTTGCAAAATCCTCTGAATTGCTGATGCCATTTGATTTTCTGTAAGTAAATCCTCGGATTCACTTTCTGTGCTAGAATAATTTTCCAGTCTTTTCAAATCTGCTACAGGATACAGAGTTACAGGCTGAAGTGTTTGGTATGGGGGAGGAGATATTCCCATCTGTGTCTGTTCAGACATAGCAGTTTCAGAATTACCCAAGTCAGAATTAGGTGACTGTAAAACACTACTTAAAGTTTCTAATGGCTTCCAATGTTCCGCTTCCGCTTTCCACAAAGCCAAACAGTTAGTCATTAATAATTTAGTTTTCTGATTTTCCAATTTTTCAATTTCTGTTTGCACATTATCCAAAATATTTTTATCAAAGGACCCTGTACTTGGAAACTGCTTATCACAATGGTTAGTCATTTTTATCCACTCTTGCACAAATCACACAGCCTCTTCCTTATATTTATTAAACATTACATAATTAGCAGTTCCTTCCAGGAACTGTTTGCTATCTGAACCTCTAAACAATCCATTCCCCATAATTCACTGAGAATTTAACCCACGCAATATATTTTATATTATTTATTCTCAATTAAAATGCGTCCACGCAGTCCGCAGTATGGTAAACCCGCAGTTTTACCAATATCCACAAAGTTAATTTAGGCCCCACGTCTGGGAAGATAGCCTCAATCTCTACACAGTTTAGTCACTTTTTATTATCTCTTAGCGTCCTTAACACTTATTATCACAACAGTTATACATACATACTCTTGATAAGCAGTTCACAAAGTAGCATAACCCTTAAATCAGGCAATTACAAACAAAGTGCCCATACTCCAATAACATAAATATATATGATGTACTGTTTAGCAAAGTGGCAGACATAAAAAAATAAAAATATAACACTTTAAACCCTAAGTTTTAAATTGTGAAACAATTACTATAAACAACTTAAAAAAAAATATGAGTTCATATTTCTGCAACACAAATTTCAATGGAAAAGCTACTGTCTGCCAACAACACAAGGTTCTGTACATTTCGCAAAAGAAGTTTTTTTCTTACCTCCCTTTACAAAATAGGGACGTCCACTTTTGAAACCTGTACTTTAACAGACCAGTACCTGTACTTTAACAGACGAGCATGCCAGAAGTTTTCCAGGAAATATGTTTTGAGAAATCGCAGCGATGCCTCCAATTAATAAAGTAATAAAATAATTCCTTCAGCAAAAGAGAATTTAAGAATAAAATTATATCATTGTTTATTTACAAAAGAATAAGCAAGCCATCCTCCAAAAGTCTTCGCCTCACTGTGCGGATGCACTCACACCTGCCTGCTGCCATTCCTGAGCAAGCTCTCCACTGGTAGTGCTCCGCAATCAGATGGTCCTGGGGCTTGCTGGACATTCTTGGGCGCCCTGAAGCCTTCTTCACAACTATTGAACCTCTCTTTCTTGATGATCCGATAAATGGTTGATTTAGGTGTAATAAAATAATTCCTTCAGCAAAAGAGACTTTAAGAATAACATTATATCATTGTTTATTTACAAAAGAATAAGCAAGCGCTCATTTTCAAAACTGAAAACTCTCTGATCTTCAACAGACCAGACAGTGGTTTTTGTTTCAACAAAAAGTAGGCTGTACGACAATTTACAAATATCATATTACAATTGGCTGAGAAAGTATATAGGCGTATCCTGATCCTCATGGCTCTCCAGGATGCAATGGAGAAATTGAAGAAGTCTTTGTTCAAAATCTCTTGATTGGAAACATCTGTTTGGATGTTGAATTAACTCCTTCATTCCTGTTCATATCCCTCATCAGCTCACACAAAAGGATTAAATAATATAACATATAACATATGACATAATAAAACCACATAAAATATAAATGATATGCTAAAATAAGATAAAACAATGTAAATATTTTCATGCTAAAATAAATTGCCTTTATCCAAAAATATCTTTAACAGGTGCAATCTTACTAGCAGCAATATCCTTGCCTGTGAAGCCCTTTTTTGTGCAATGATGACCACCTGTTTTCTTGCAGTTAACCATGATTAAGAGGAAGAACAATGATTTCAAGCACCACCCTCCTTTTAAAGCTTCCAGTCTGTTATTCTAACTCAATCAGCATGACAGAGTGATCTCCAGCTTTGTCCTCGTCAACACTCTCACCTGTGTTAATAAGAGAATCACTGACCTGATGTCAGCTGGTCCTTTTGTGGCAGGGCTGAAATGTAGTAGAAATGTTGTTTTTGGGATAAAGTTCATTGTCATGGCAAAGAGGGACTTTGAAATTAATTGCAATTCATCTGATCACTCTAAATGACATTCTGTGTATGCAAATTGCCATCATAAAAACTGAGGCAGCAGACTTTGTGAAAAATAATATTTGTGTCATTCTCAAAGCTTTTGGCCATGACTGTAGACAAAGTCCTAGATTGGGGTGGGCGCTTCATCCTTCTGGACATTAAAATACAAAATTCCAGATTCACCTTATATGTATAACAACTCCCCTTACTATTTTTTTTTCAAGAAATCTTCTAACTTTCGTCAATCAAAGGGACACTCTGGGGCTGATTCTGAGGGAAGACCTTAACATGGTTGATGATCCACTACTTGACAAAGCCACTCCCACCCCTCGATTACACTACTCTCTGTTTAAGCATATCCACATGCTAAAATCCTTACACCAACTCACTGATCTGTGGTATCTCTTCAGTTCATCTGACTGGTCATATACTCCATCACTCCATAGTTCACAGATCATTGTCCAAGATTGTCTATATCTTTGTGGCAGATGCCCTCATATCACGCATACAGACCTATAGGAGACATATTAATCTACGATCACACTCTAATACACAGTTCTATTTACCAGTCATCCCCATCCTCCTTCACACACCTTTGGTGTTTCATTAGCAAAAGGTATCCAAGTAGCAGTGGCAAATATGATTGCATCTGCCTCAATGCTAATAAGGCATTCAACGCGGTCTTATGGACACATTTATACCAGGTTTTGACCTTGTATGCAGAGCATTCTGGGCAACTTTCAAAGGTCTAAAATGCTCCTTCTGCAACATTTACTACATTCCTTGTGAATGATCTATAGGGAGAATGGAGATGCACCGTGGAATGCCCCAGGGATGTCCACTTTCACCCTTGTAGTTTAACTTGTCCCTAGATCCCTTATTCTGCATAATACACCAAACACAGGAATTTGAAGGTATCTGACTAGGAAATTATGAAATTAAGATATCAGCCTTTGTCTAATCCAACCCATTCTGTATAACCAATAATGAACAAAATTGAGGATTATGGGTCAGTCTCTGGTCTTTCTGTGAACACAGATAAATCAACAGCAATGTATTTAAAACCAGGTATTGCCCTGATTTTCAAGAGGGCGCATCATCCAACCCCTCCACGACTAGGAAAGACAGAGACATTAGTACAATAGGTTGTCTGATATACAAATCAAGTAAATGACTTCTCACACAAGCAGGAGGTGGAAAAATGCAATTTTCATAGCTCCTTCCCTTTTGCCTACATCCAGGCACAACATTACATTAGCAGAGTTCATATATATATATATATATATATATATATATATATATATATATATATATATATATATATATCCACCAACGAATGGCAGAATCCCCTTGATACACTTCTGTCCCAAAAACCACCTCAACACAAAGCCATCACAATTCACTATAATTACACTTGATGTAGTTTAGAATACAACAATACCAAAAGAAGCCTAACTCGATAGCTCCACCATTAACCTGAGCTACCAGTGGATAACTCTCTTTAAGGCCCTGTATGAATCTAGTGGCTTCATACTGGCCAGTATGTACGTTGAATTATCCCTTAAACCTATCCACAGATCATACATGTCCCCTCATCACAGTATGAATCTGCAATCCTAGGAATAATCCCTCAAGGCCAGAAAATAAGAAGAGGAAAGCTATTTTACAAGTGTAGTCACAACCTGCAGTTCCTCCATACAAATTATTTAAGGAAAATTGTTTTTTTTGTATTTAGGATAAATTGACTGGAAGCCACATTGTCAACATTTTTTGAAATGTGGGAGAGCTATATAGGGACTCTTCATACAGATATAAAATTCCAAATATACAAATGCTTTTCATCCACATTCTTGTATGAGTTGAGAATTATAGATAATGATACTCCTATTCTCATTTAATGGGGGTAATGTTCTTGCAATAAAAGGAACTGTCTACAGGCTAATTCTTAAGGCTCAATTGTGACTTAAACATAAATATTTTTTTACATAACACAAAGGCATTAATTTTACAGTATTAGTTTATTGCTGTTTGATTAAATTGCTAATTTTATGTAATGTTTTGCTTTGGTTCATAGTAAAAAAAATATTGTTTTACACAATTTCTCCTGTTACATGTGATGAAATCCTTTATTTGATATTTTTTTTTCCATTAGCTTAAGATATAAATTCTTCTTACTTTCATATTCTTGCTGTTACATAGTTTAGAGACCAAACAGGTTCCACGCATGTAAACACCTACCGATTTAATGTGGATTGCTCTAAGTGGAATTTAAACTTCTGATTTGTTTTGTAAATTAGCTGCTACAAGTACCAATTGCAGCACTTACTGACTTTTTGCTCTACTATCTATTTATTTCATATTTACAATGCATACATCCATACTCATATAAATGTTATACTGTTAAAACATGCACATTATATACAATATAGTTATGTTTAACATTGCTAAATTGAGCACCTTACACTTTTTTTTTTAATAGGGATTTAGACCAAGCTGCTGAAGCTGCCATTGAACATAAAAATGAAAATGAAATGAACACAGTCTTGTCAAAATGTACTTCAGTCACTGACGCCTCTGCAGCTGAGAAGATTGAACGCACTAAAGCACAACTACTTAAAAAATAATGCATTCTATTAAGTCTGTAAATGTGCTATATTCTGCTATTGTATCATAAAGAATGGTTGATAATTAAGTGTACGAACAGTAGTTAAACTTGTAATTGATTGCCATAAGTTTTTCATTGTCTTTCACCGACAAAAATGGTGTTCATAATATCACTTTTAATAAAAACACCTTACTACCACATTCATGTTACTTCATTTTAGAGATTCCTACAGTCAAAATGCCAAAATTATCTTAAAAGTGTGCAAGGCTAATGTTGACTCCAACTGGATGTGTAATTAAGCGTTGTATACATGTTCTTAAAAAATAAGTTCAATGCATTTGCAATAAGAAAATAGAAACCCCATAAGTATTTAATTTCAAAAGTGGAAACATGCCTCCAAAAAGGTATAAACAACATTTTTGGTGAACATTGCCAAATGTAAGTTTCACCTTTTTGTACATTTGATTGTATCAAACGGTATGTATTTTGAAACCAGATTTAGGTCAAATTTCTGTACAGTGAAGCTCTTTGAGAAGTGCAACATTTTAAAGTACAACTAAGGTTATCTGTCCCTTTCCATACTAGCTTAAGGAGGTAGAGAAAGGAGGTAGAGAATGAATGTAGCTACAGCCCCCTTACCTGTATCCTGCAACCTGATCCTTACCCATAACCCACCTGGCTTCACTGTAAGAACAATAAATAACAGTTTCACTGCAATATTAGGCTGGTTAAGGTTATCAAACATAATAAGCTGTACTATATATAAGCTGAAATAACCGTGGGGCAGGAATAGGATGATTTATCATTTGTATAAGGTGACAAGAAAAGGCATCTAATGTGTTGGGCAAACAAGTAAAATCAACATGTTAAACTACAACTTTTTTGTATGTGTGGATGACTGGAGGTGCCATGAAGCTACAGAAAAAAAAAATCAGAAAGGTGTCTATTCTTATGTCTCGGGGTCATGCTATGTTGGCATTTTACATATGTTGTGTCAGTGCAGGCTGCTGTTAGATATCAGTGGATACACACCAAAGACTACATTTTTGTGCCCTGAAAGCCTTCGAGAGAAAATAAAAAAAATAAAAGATAATAGCACATGGGTCAAAGACAGTTTTTGGAGTTGTCAAATGTGGAATCAGATGGTGTAGGAGGTGAGAAAATTCCATTGCCGCTTCTTAAGAAACTTCTCAGACTGTATTGGGGAAGCAGAGGGAAGTAGAAGCACACATTTTTTTCACAAGATTACTGTTGATACAAGTGAGGTTTACTTACATGGCCTAATTCATTAAGGAATGTAAATGCCGATACTTGCTGTATTTTGTGTTAAATTGCACTGCCGATTCCCAGAAAGGAACTATAAGCTACAGAACACAAGTGTATGCAATTCATCTTTGAGCGCAAGGAACACTTACGACAGGCTATGATTTCATGGGCTGAACAAGGTGGGAAATGTCACATACAGTAATGGTGTGCCAAGCTTGAGCACATTAAGTAGAATAATTCAAGGGACTGCGCTCCTCGTTGGTTGTAATTAGGGGGGGTCCCACCCTTATATAATAATTGCAAGAAGTAAGGTAGGCCCTAATTGTCTTAATTTGTATCTTCCTTATGGTATTTTGTTACTATGAGGTAGAAGATGTTAATTTTAGATCGGCAAGATTACCAATGTAAAGTGCTTAATTTTTTTACAGCAATAAGAATTCCAATGATCAGTAAATGACTATTTATTTACATGGTCAAACATATAACACAAATATCAATAGTATCTTGCACTAAAAACAAATCCCATATCGGGGTCCCTATATAGATAAATTAATATACAGTCAAGGTGAAATGTCAGACATAAAATCTCAATCCACTAAAATATTTCCAATGTTATCACAATATATTAATCACACTCAGCGGTACAGCGGTAATGATTCGAAAATAACTTGTACTGGAAGGAGGCCTGGAGCAAAGCGGAGTGGACCCTTTTCCAGATGACTCTAAGACGAGCTGCAGTGAAACGAATTCCGGGAAGACCAAAAGGACTAATGGGAAAAGAGAGTTAGCCCTGGGATGGAACCTGAAGTTCCAGAAAAAAGGGGAAATGTGGGTAGAGCAAATGCAAGCGTTATAAACAAACTCCACTCAGGGGAATAAAGATGACCAATTATCACGAGATTTGGAGATGTACACATGAAGCAATTGTTTCAGGGACTGGTTTACCCTTTCCGTCTGCTTGTTGGACTGTGGGTGGTATGCAGCTAATCTTCATTCCCAGCACACTGCAAAAAGATCTCCAAAACTGAGCAACAAATTGGGAACCACGGTCAGAGACGAAATCTTCAGGAAGACCCTGGAGGCAAAAAATATGCTGAATGAACATGAAAGCTAGAGTTCGGGCAATCGGCAGCTTAGTCAAAGGAATGAAATAGGCCATCTTACTGAAGTGATCCACGACCACCCAAATAGTGGTGTGGCCGGATGACCATGACAGATCTACAATAAAGTCCATCGAGAGATGTGTCCAGGGTTTAACTGATGTAGACAAAGGCATCAACTGACCTGAAGGGCAATTTCTGGAGGACTCGCCTCTGGCACATTCTTCACAAGAAAGCACATACTTGCTGACATCGGAGCATAGAGTGGGCCACCAGACCCAGCGTGCAAGCATTTCGATGGTCTTAGAAATTTCTGGATGTCCAGCAGGTTTATTGCCATGGAATTCAGTAAGTACTGTTTTCCTGAGATGAACTGGAACAAACAATTAGCCTGAAGAAGTTTCTGGAGGAACAATTCTTTGGAACTGGCGGATAGTAACCCATAGATCCCAAACCAACATGAATTGCGGAGGGTTGAATGATGGGTAGCGGATCAGTAGATGGAGAGTGGCAAGAAATAAAATTTAGAGAGAGTGCATCTGCTTTAATATTCTAAGACCTGGGTCTGTTGGTAATAACAAACCTAAAGAGGGTAAAAAACAATGCCTAACATGCTTGTCTGGAATTTAGGCATTTAGCGAATTCAATAAACAGCAGATTTTTCTGATCAGTTTTACCTGAGATAATATGAACAGCTGCTTCCAGCCAGTGACACCATTCTTGAAACGCCCATTTTATTGCTAAAAGTTCCTGATTGCCCACGTCGTAGTTAACCTCAGTATGCAAGAATTTACATGAAAAGTAGGCACATGGATACAGTCTGTGGTCTAAAGGATCCTTCTGAGATAAAACAGTGCCCGCACCCACATCAGAGACATCTACTTCCACCACAAAAGGCAATTAGGATTAGAGTGTCTCAAGATGGGAGCAAAGGCAAATGCTAACTTCAGGGACTCAAAGGAAGCTATTGTGTCAGGAGTCCAGTTAGCAGTATCTGCCTCTTTGCGAGTAAGGGCAGTAATCAGAGTTACTAGGTCTGAGAAGGTATGGATAAATCTCTGATAATAGTTTGTGAAGCCCAAAATTTTTTGGATGATGTTCAGATTAGTTAGGCGCACCCAATTTAAGATTGCTTGGACCTTGCTAGAGTCCATTGATAACACATCAGCGATGACATATCCTAAGAAAGAGACCTTCTGGACCTCCAACTTAGAGAAAAGTTGATGCTTCTGGAGCTTTAAGAGGATCTGTTTAACGTGGAAGTGATGCTGATCCAGAGACGAAGAATAGATCAGGATGTCATCCAAATATACCACGACAAAGTGACCTAAGAATTCTAGGATTTAATCAATGATGTTCTCCGAGAAGACCGTGGGAGCATTGGATAAGCCAAAATGCATGACCAAATACTCCTAATGGCCTGAGTGGGTGTTAAATGTGGTCTTCCATTCATCACCATCTCTGATGCATACAAGGTTGTATGCCCCGCATAGGTCAATCTTGGTGAACACAGAGGCACCCCCTGGGTTAGTCAAACAGAACTGAAATGAGCGGAAGTGGATAAGTATTTTTTATGATAATTTTATTTAACCCACAGAAATCTATGCAGGGTTGAAGAGTTCCGTCCTTCTTGGCTACAAAGAAGAATCCGCCTCCTACAGGAGGTTTAGAAGGCCTAATATTCCTCCATGGCTTGAGTCTCTGGTACAGAGAGAGGATATAATCTCCCCTTAGGTAGTTTGGGGCCTGGAATTAGATGTATTGCGCAATCATAGTTGTGATGATGAGGTAACATGTCGGCTGCCTTTCTGGAAAATACATCCCGGAAATTATGAAATGACAAAGGTAACTAGTCCGGCAGAGACTGAGTTAGAACATGCAGCCAAAGAAATCACAGCAGGAACCAGAAGTGCATTTTTTTAAAGATATTATCTGCAGATCTAGACGGACCTCTTCCACGTTCTCTATGCCTGCTCTTTTCCCGACTTGTTAGGACAAGAGTGGACAAGATGACCTTTGTTGCCACAGTAGAGACAAAGGCCCAAGGTGCGTCTCCTAGTTCTTTCCTCCGGAGAGAGACTATATGCTAATTTCATAGGTTCCACCGTCTCCATAGGAGAGGAAGAGGGTGCCGAAATTGTACAAAAAGAAGGTACTTCCTTCTCTGCTTTCCTCTCTTTAATCTGTCTATCAATTTTGATAGCAAGTTGCATGAGCTCTTCCAGAAAAGTGGGTGAAGGGTATTGAACAGAGCATCCTTAATTTGGTGTGATAACCCTAGACACAACTGATTGCGTAATGCTAGGTTGTTCCACTCGCTATCAGTGGATCACCGCCGGAACTCGACAGAGTATTCTCTGGCAGAGCACTGGTCTTGCTTCAGATGTGACTCTGCAGTAGCCACCTGATCCGGGCTATCATACAGGAGGCCCAATGCATGAAAGAACATATCCACTGACCGTAACGTGGGACTACAGGAGACAAGTGAAAATACAAATATCCCCAAAAAAGTAACTATATAAAAAAAAAAAATTATTTATATCTAAAATAAATAATATATATATATATATATATATATATATATATATATATATATATATATATTCCATAGACAAAAAACCTTACGGTTTAACATGTCCGATTAAGGTTCCTTACACACCATCTAAAATGTAAGAAAACTATTGAAACTCTTCCACTCAAACTCCAAAAAGCAATGAAATTAAGGTAGAAGCCTTATTGGACATGTTCCTTGAGCAATACAGACATGGTATGCCATCACATTCTGCGGTTAGCTGCAGATTCAGCACTATCATGTAGTGAGATTGCTGTCACTCACAAAATGGTGGATCTGCTAATTCACAGATTTGTGTGTTCACTGGAATACACACATACAGTACTATTACATTTTCTTAGTTTAGCTTTATCGTAGTATAGGGCCTGGGTGTCTTAGAAAGAGACAGTAAAGCAACTTCATAAAAAATTAGAACTACAAAATCCCTACAGAGCATTTCTCCCTCCAAAACTGTGCCTACTTATTAAAGATACCTGTAGAACATAAATCATCACCAAACAGTATCTGCTCCCGAAAGATCCCTGCAGAGCATTCCTCCACCCAAAACACTTCCTGCAGCTGACAGACCCCTGCAGAACATCCTTACACTCAACATACTACCCCCTCCTGACAGATCCCTGCAGAGCATTCCTCCCACCAACACTGTACCTGCTCCCAGAAGATCTCTACAGAATATCCCTCCTCCTAAAACACAATACTTGCTTCTGACATACCACTGCAGAGCATTTCTCCCTGCAAGACTGTGCCTGCTCCTAAAAGATACCTGCAGAACATAGCTCATCACCAAACAGTATCTGGTCCCGAAAGATCCCTGCAAAGCATCCCTCCATTCAATATACTACCGCTCCTGACAGATCCTTGTAGAGCATTCCTCCCTCCAATATTGTGCCTAATCCTAAAATATATCTACAATACATTCCTCCTCACCAAATATGATTCCTGTGGCTGATGGATTCCTGAAGAAAATCTCTCTATGCATTTGGATTACACTATTGTGCAATTTACTAAAATAGTCTTGATGGCTTTATGTATCCTTAAAAGTTAGCTTAGGGGTTATGAAAGAATGTAATGTCAGACATTGCTTACTGAAAACCAAACTAAGTAGAGGCTTATACATCAATTTAATTTAACTCTATTGTTATTTTGTAGTTCTAATTTTTTATGAAGTTGCTTTACTGTCTCTTTCTAAGACACCCAGGCCCTAAAATACGATAAAGCTAAACTAAGAAAATGTAATAGTACTGTATGTATGTATTCCAGTGAACACACAAATCTGTGAATTAGCAGAACCACCATTTTGTGAGTGACAGCAATCTCACTACATAATAGTGTTGAATCTGTAGCTAACCGCAGGATGGCATACCATGTCTGTATTGCTCAAGGAACTCGCCCATTAAGGCTTCTGACTTAATCGTCGTAATTTCATTGCTTTTTGGAGTTTGAGTGGAAGAGTTTCAATAGTTTTCTTACATTTTAGATGGTGTGTAAGGAACCTTAATCGGACATGTTAAACCGTAAGGTTTTTTGACTATGGAATTTCATGGCTTTTTGTAAAGTAAAAATATTGATAATTTTCAAATTCTATGTATCTTAATGTGAAATCACCCACCCTCTGCCCACCAACAATTCTCTATCACATGCCACCCTGCCCCCTAAATTATTATATGCCCCTCCAGGTTCTCTCACATGACACCCACTTTTCTCACATGCCATCTCCTGCTCATTAGCCTTTCACACATATGGCCCTTGCTGACCAGCTAATTTTTTATATGCCACCACCTATCAACTAGATTTTCTCTCACATGCCACTCCCTGACCATAAGCTTCTAATATCAGCCCTGCACACCAGCTATTCTATCACATGCCACCTCATAACCAACAGCTTTCGCTCACTTTACCCCATGTCTACCAGCTTTTCCCTCACATGCCACCCAACTCACCAGCTATTCTTTCACATTCCAACCTCTGCTCTGCCAGTGACAACTTCACAATTCAAAGAGCCTTCTCCGATCTCTGTACAAAATAGAGCCTTTTAGTGAAACCTGCACCACACCATCTTCATCTGACCGCTGCACAATAGGTAGCGCCTTCATTTATCCATATACAACACAAGGAGCCATCCTCTGGCCATGCAAAACACAGAGAGCCATCCTCTGACCCTGCACAACACAGAGAGCCATCCTCTGACCCTGCACAACACAGAGGTCTTCCTCTGATTCCTGCAGAGTACATAGAGCCATCCTTTGACCCCTGCACAATATATAGAGCCATCCTCTGACCCCTCCACAACAGAGAGAGCCATCCTCTGACCCCTGCACAATACATAGAGCCATCCTCTGACCCTGCACAATACATAGAGCCATCCTCTGACCCCTGCACAATACATAGAGCTATACTCTGACCCCTCCACATTACATAGAGCCATCCTCTGATCCCTGCACATCACAGAGAGCCATCCTCTGACCCCTGCACATCACAGAGAGCCATCCTCTGACCCCTGCACAGCACAGAGAGCCATCCTCTGACCCCTGCACAGCACAGAGAGCCATCATCTGACCCCTGCACAGCACAGAGAGCCATCCTCTGACCCCTGCACAGCACAGAGAGCCATCCTCTGACCCCTGCACAGCACAGAGAGCCATCCTCTGACCCCTGCACAGCACAGAGAGCCATCCTCTGACCCCTGCACAGCACAGTGAGCCATCCTCTGACCCCTGCACAGCACAGAGAGCCATCCTCTGACCCCTGCACAGCACAGAGAGCCATCCTCTGACCCCTGCACAGCACAGAGCCATCCTCTGACCCCTGCACAGCACAGAGCCATCCTCTGACCCCTGCACAACAGAGAGAGCCATCGTCTAACCCCTGCACAATACATAGAGCCATCCTCTGACCCCTACACAACACATAGAGCCATTCTCTGACCCCTGCACAATACATAGAGCCATCCTCTGACCCCTGCACAATACATAGAGCCATCCTCTGACCCCTGCACAAGACAAAGAGCCATCCTCTGACCATGTACAACACAGAGGTCATGGGCCACTGGGCACATTTCTGATTTTACAGCAAATTACATTTTTAAAATAGCTTTTTTAAAGTTCTTTGCAATGCATAAAAATATAATTATCTATGTTAAGTACTATCCTCCTGTCACTATGGGTTTTACAGCTGACATGTTGAACAATTGACCTCCATCAGTGCACTAGTTTAATAAAATTATTATACGCCAAGGGTCATTTACCATATTACATTTACAATTACACTTGACTCCTATGTGTGTTTTAGCACTAGAAGCCCAGTTTTCCACCATAAATGTGAGAAACAGTATGCTTGCTAAGTGCAAAATAGTCACGGTATATTTTGGAAATGGGAGAGGCATTATATCCAGAAATGTAAGAGACAGTATATGCTTCCATAAATATAAGACAAGTAAATGTAAGGGAGACAGGCAGTATGTATGAAATATTATGAGGCACAGTATGCAAGTAGAAATGTGACAGCTGGTTTGCCCATGCATAATCCAAGATCAATGAAGAATTATGTATTTTTTGCAATAAATCACATACCATCAAATAGATAAACTCTCGCCGGTTCTCTTCACCACCAGCGTAGAACGTCACATTGTAATCCACCACACGTTCCGCAACAGCATCTTCCTGTTAGCCACAACCACTATGCAGCTACGGTCCACGCTCCGGTACTTTAAAATCCGTCTTAAAAGCAGTAGATACGGGTTTTACATATAGAACCCTCCAGCACGTCAATTGGTTGTAAGCCTCACGCTGCTCGTCTGCTGATTGGCTACAGGCTCTGGCTTTTCACTCTCTGATTGGCCCAATACAGAATGTGGTCACGCAGCCACCCCAGGTAGATTTCTCCAGTATATGAATACAGAGATAAGCACTCTAATCAACACGATTAACCTGTTACAAGCAGCATATAGGGAGATTCTCCCAAAATCTCAATAATGTGTGTAAATAATTCAATCCTGCAGCGCTCAGTATCAGGCCGTAGACAACCACACATAAGCAATTGCCGTTGGAGGGCCAGTTTCGGGATGTGCGGTATTTATGAGTGACTTACACCGGAAGGGACACATTGTACTTTATAATCCCTTTTTTTGAGAGGAGTACACGTGCAGATTTCTCCAGTATCCAGGTCTATTAATTTGGTTTAGTTTGAAAAACAATGTATTAATCACACATCTCTCCTAACGGCATGTATGCGATCAGTGCAGAACCTCAGACCACTTTTAAATTTCCCGCCCTCCCAGCCAGTGCAGTGAATAAATTAATTGACATCACGGAGGGGCGGGAAGTCTAAAATGGCTCTGTAACAGCCGCGTCTGGCACCTCAGGGAGGCATTAAACTTTACAATGACAGCAATACCAGGTCTAAAAATTTTAGTGTGTGTCCCCCGCAGACCCAAAACCCCAGTCATCTTCCTTCCATCAGGCAATTATAGCTAATTTCTCTGGCTAACAGAAGTAAATTTCTTAACGAGAGTGGTCAGCCATATTTGTGCTCTCAAGTGAAGCCATTTTCAGTACACCCAGCACAAGACTCTATCAGACATGCGCAACGTTATGAAGTTGTGTGAAATCCCCTATCTTTAAAATGGGGCATATTTTACCAAATTGTAAAAAAACTGTAACTTTCTCAAACTTGTGAATCCTCAAAGGCACTCCTCAGCCCTAATAGCTTTCTAACAAAACTTACCGCGTGTCTTTAAACTAGAGATGGTCACTGACCCCCGTGTTTTGGTTTTGGATTCGGTTTTGGATCTGGATTACCGTCATGTTTTGGTTTTGGTTTTGCAAAACCGCCATTGCGTGTTTTGGTTTTGGTTTTGTTTGGTTTTGTTTTGCTATTTTTTTGGAAAATCCATGTTTTTGGGCCTAAATTAACCCAATTTAGTGCTCCAACTGTTTTAGAGACAAGTAATCTAATTGTTGAGGTAATAAATCATCCAAAAAAACAGTTTAATTCTTCGTTGGTAGGCCTATTCTACACACAAAACAGATTGTCTTCCTCTCCATCTATGCATATTGGCAATGCAGCCATCGTCTTTGAATGTATATTACACCCTACACTTATAGTTAAATATGTAAAGAAATGGAAAAAGCCAGTTTGGTTTCTGTCTCTCAAGGCCCCCCTCCACTTGTATAAAATACCAAAAAATTCAGCCATTATAGACTGTACAATATTAATTGACATGGAGAAAGCCAGTTTGGTTTCTGTCTCTCTAGGCCCCCCTCCACTTGTATAAAATACTAAAAAATTCAGCCATTATAGACTGTACAATATTAATTGACATGGGGAAAGACAGTTTGGGGTCACTCTGTCTCTCTAGGCCCCCCTCCACTTGTATAAAATACCAAAAAATTCAGCCATTATAGACTGTACAATATTAATTGACATGGAAAAAGCCAGTTTGGTTTCTGTCTCTCTAGGCCCCCCTCCACTTGTATAAAATACCCAAAAATTCAGCCATTATAGACTGTACAATATTATGAAAAATGGACAAAGCCAGTTTAGGGTCACTCTGTCTATGACACCCTACCCTTAAGGATAAATTGCCCTAACAGCAGCCTTTCAAGATGGTATGTGATATGGAAATGCCACAAGTCCCTTTCCTCTTTGGGGGTAGATTGCACCCTACACTTACATAAAAAGTTTTAATAAGATGTTATCGGCATCATCTTCAGCTTAATCCTCACCCTCATCAGTGTGTACGTCATCATCACAGACTATCAATTCATCGCCGCTTGAATCCGCCATTAGAGAACAGTCAGTGCTTGGATGTCTTGGATGGTGAAGGCCTTCCTCGTGGAAGATGTAGTTCATTTTTATAAACATCATTTTCTCCACATTTTTGGGAAGTAACCTTCTACGGCGATCACTGACTAAGTTCCCTGCTGTGCTGAACACTCGTTCAGAGTACACACTGGAGGGTGGGCAGCTTAGGTATTGCAAAGCAAGTTTGTACATGGGTTTCCAAATGGCCTGCTTTTCTTCCCAGTAGGAAAGGGACTGTCTGACATTTCCATATCAACTACCTCTTGAAAGTAATCCTCCACCATCCTTTGCATGTTTATACTCATATTGGATGGAGTTATGGGCAAAGTGACACATTTTTTTGAAAAATCCTTCAAACCAGCCCAGATGTTAAATTGTTCTGGTCTGCCCCCTGTGTCTTCCCTGCTTCTTTTTTGGAAATTTAATTTTTTACGAGCAACAGCTTGAGAAAGTGAAGGAGGACACGTCGTCAAGCCGAGGCCCAGTTCAGCGGCCAACTTGCTGAGCAATAGCTCCTTGCAAAAGTTCACATCTCGCTCATTTACAAGTAAAGACTCAATGTTTGTTTTAAACCTTGGATCAAGCACAGTGGCCAAAACGTACTGATCCGAGTTCAAGATCTTAATAACTCGAGGATCATTGTGAAGCGAATTAAGTACTTGATCGACAAGGCCAACATACTTTGCTGAATTGCTTGCTTTCAGCTCCTCCTTCATTTTCTCAAGCTGCTTTTCCAATAGTCTAATTAAAGGAATGACTTGGCTCAAACTAGCAGAGTCTGCACTGACCTCACATGTCACAACTTCAAATGGTTTTAGCACCTTGCACAGCACTGAAAGGATTCCCCACTGTGCAAGAGTGAAATACATCCCCACTCCTTTCCCAATGTCATGACTTGTGCAATATGCTTGGATGGCTTTGCGCTGTTCCTCCATCCTCTGAAGCATGTACAGGGTGGAATTCCACCGAGTTACCACCTCTTGCTTAAGTTGGTGGCAGGGCAAGTTAAACTGCTCTTGGAGCTGCTGTAATCTCCTACATGCTGTGGCTGAATGCCTGAAATGGCCTGAAATTTTACGGGCCACCGAAAGCATCTCCTGCACCTCACGGTTATTTCGTAGGAAGCTCTGCACCACCAAGTTGATGGTGTGAGCAAAACAGGGAATATGTTGAAAATCACCCAGCTGTAATGCTCGCACTATATTGTTGGCTTTATCTGAAATGACATACCCTGGGGAGAGTCCGAGTGGTATAAGCCATGCATCAATCACATCTCTCAGTTTGCGTAACAAATTGTCAGCCGTATGCCTGTTAGTGAAGCCGGTGATACAAAGAGTGGCCTGCCTGTGACAAATGTTACGTAGTGGTGTACATGCTGCTGCTGTTCCTGCTGGTGAAGGTGAATGACCAACCCAGTGGGCTGTCACAGTCATATAGTCTTTGGTTTGGCCACTTCCACTTGTCCACATATCTGTGGTTAAGTGAACAGTGGGCAGAATGGCATTTTTCAGCGCAATCTCTACATTTTTACACACTTTTTGGTATAGTTGTGGAATAGCTTTACGGGAGAAATGGTGTCGCGATGGAATTCTGTAACGCGGACACAAAACCTCAATTAACTGTGAAAAACCAGCTGCGTTTATTGTGGAGATTGGACGCAGATCTAACACTAACATTGCAGCCATGGCGTCTGTGATTCGCTTGGCGACTGGGTGACTGCTGTCATATTTGCTTCCCCTCGCAAATGATTGTTTCACAGTTAATTGCTGAAATGTAGGACTGCTCATTTTATTAACCTGCCTCTGGGATGACGATTCACCCCCAGCAGCAGCAACAGCAGCAGCAGGACTAACGCTTTCTTCAGAGGAATCAATAATAGTGCCGGAGTCATCCAGCCTTAAGTGGGATGCCGGGCTAACTCCGAGCGCTACTGAGGACATTGATGAGGATGGTGTGGTGGGTGTATTTTGTAGCCGTCGGTATGTCGGTGAGCGGAGGGTCTTAGCTGATGAGGGAGTGCTTGTATTCTTTTGGGAAGAACTTTCAGCTTTTCCCAACACTTTGCCATAAACTCTCGTTAAATGGCGTAACATAGACGAGGTTCCAAGATGGTTAAGGTCCCTCCCTCGACTGACTGTGGCTTCACATACACTACAAATGGCTATACAATTGTTGTCTGGATTTGGGTAGAAATAATTCCACACATAAGAAGTGGATTTTTTTGTTTTATGCCCAGGCATGACAATGGCCTTTTTCTTGTCACGTGCCAGAACTGCTGCCACTGGTGCAGGACTTACACAAACAACCTCATCCTCATCAACATCCTCATTAGCGCCCTCGTCGCCTACACAAATCTCCCCCTCATCCTCTTCTAATTCCAAAGTGGCATCCTCAATTTGGGTATCACCGGCTACACTCGGGCTATTAAGGCACACATCAGCAGAATGCTCACGATTAGACATCCCACTGTTGGATGGAATCTCCACAGGGATTGTTGTCATTTGTGAATCAGAGCAAATATTCTCCTGTAATGCCTCACTGTTATCTTGCAGCTCGGCTTTGACGCGTAACAGTAGTTGTGCACCAATTGTAGGCTGGGTAACTTTTTGGGATCTGCCACTAATAGCCAAAGGTGAAGGCCTCATTCTCTCTTTGCCACTGCGTGTGTAGAATGGCATGCTTGCAATTTTTTTTTTATCGTCACTTAACTTTTGCTCAGTTACACTTCTTTTTCGCTTCAATACAGTAAAAAATTTTTAGGTTTTTGTTTTTTGCACTAATTTGAAAACACTCTGTTGTTTGACATCGCCTTGGCCAGATGACGTACTGGGAACACTAACATCAGGACTGGTGACAGAACCTGGTTGCTCATTCAGATCATATGTGGACTGCTTTGAATCCATTCTGAGCGCAAACCACTGGGGAGTGCTAAAAATTATTTAGTAGATACTGCTGACAGTTATGACTTTTGACAGCCAGAAATATTAATGCACAATTAGGGAGGACACCCCAAAAGCACTGAGGAGTGCTAAAAATTATTTAGTAGATACTGCTGACAGATATGACTTTTGACAGCCAGAAATATTAATGCACAATTAGGGAGGACACCCCAAAAGCACTGAGGAGTGCTAAAAATTATTTAGTAGATACTGCTGACAGATATGACTTTTGACAGCCAGAAATATTAATGCACAATTAGGGAGGACACCCCAAAAGCACTGAGGAGTGCTAAAAAATTATTTAGTAGATACTGCTGACAGATATGACTTTTGACAGCCAGAAATATTAATGCACAATTAGGGAGGACACCCCAAAAGCACTGAGGAGTGCTAAAAATTATTTAGTAGATACTGCTGACAGATATGACTTTTGACAGCCAGAAATATTAATGCACAATTAGGGATGACACCCCAAAAGCACTGAGGAGTGCTAAAAATTATTTAGTAGATACTGCTGACAGATATGACTTTTGACAGCCAGAAATATTAATGCACAATTAGGGAGGACACCCCAAAAGCACTGAGGTGTGCTAAAAATTATTTAGTAGATACTGCTGACAGAAATGACTTTTGACAGCCAGAAATATTAATGCACAATTAGGGAGGACACCCCAAAAGCACTGAGGAGTGCTAAAAATTATTTGGTAGATACTGCTGACAGATATGACTTTTGACAGCCAGAAATATTAATGCACAATTAGGGAGGACACCCCAAAAGCACTGAGGAGTGCTAAAAATTATTTAGTAGATACTGCTGACAGATATGACTTTTGACAGCCAGAAATATTAATGCACAATTAGGGAGGACACCCCAAAAGCACTGAGGAGTGCTAAAAATTATTTAGTAGATACTGCTGACAGATATGACTTTTGACAGCCAGAAATATTAATGCACAATTAGGGATGACACCCCAAAAGCACTGAGGAGTGCTAAAAATTATTTAGTAGATACTGCTGACAGATATGACTTTTGACAGCCAGAAATATTAATGCACAATTAGGGAGGACACCCCAAAAGCACTGAGGTGTGCTAAAAATTATTTAGTAGATACTGCTGACAGAAATGACTTTTAACAGCCAGAAATATTAATGCACAATTAGGGAGGACACCCCAAAAGCACTGAGGAGTGCTAAAAATTATTTGGTAGATACTGCTGACAGATATGACTTTTGACAGCCAGAAATATTAATGCACAATTAGGGAGGACACCCCAAAAGCACTGAGGAGTGCTAAAAATTATTTAGTAGATACTGCTGACAGATATGACTTTTGACAGCCAGAAATATTAATGCACAATTAGGGAGGACACCCCAAAAGCACTGGGGAGTGCTAAAAATTATTTAGTAGATACTGCTGACAGATATGACTTTTG
Organism: Mixophyes fleayi; assembly: GCF_038048845.1. Classification (NCBI taxonomy): domain Eukaryota; kingdom Metazoa; phylum Chordata; class Amphibia; order Anura; family Limnodynastidae; genus Mixophyes; species Mixophyes fleayi. The sequence continues at coordinate 73,692,350 of NC_134408.1, forward strand.
ACAGCCAGAAATATTTATGCACAATTATGGGGGACACCCCAAAAGCGCTGGGGAGTGCCAAATATGAAGAAAAAATAATAAACCTCTATCCTCCTCTCTGCACTAGCGATTTTGGTTAGAGCAATTGCAAGAACAATATTGTATTCCCGAGCCCCGAGATCCGACGACGTCACAATGACGTTCGGCCTCGATTTGGATTCGGAATGGGCGGGAGAGTACCGAGCTGCTCAGCTCGGTACTCGGATACCCAAAGTTCGGGTGGGTTCGGTTCTCGGAGAACCGGACCCGCCCATCTCTACTTTAAACGCCCTGTACACTGAGTTACGCTCCCCCAAAAAACCCTGAAAAATGGTGACTTTTGCGAACCAGGAAGTAGGGAAAAAACAGACAGATTTTGAAATTTAGATTGTTCCTAAATTGTCATTTTTTATTCTTTTTTTCTGAAATTGCACATGCGGGAACTGTGGACAGTTCTCCATTCGCATGCCAAATTTCAGTTTAATAGCTTTAATACTTTTTAAAATGTAGACCCTCAAACACCATGACCCCCTCTCACAAATTCCCTATGGGAAAATGACATTTTTTAGATGTAACCTTAATAATATAAATATATATATATATATATATATATATATATATATATATATATATATATATATATATATATATATAAAAGTACAACTAACAAAATTATTTAGATCTAAAATAAATTAAATATATATACATCACAAAAGTATATACCGTATTTTTCGCTCCATAAGACGCACCTTTTTTTTAGAGGAGGAAAACAGGAAAAAAAATATTCTGAACCAAATAGTGTAATAAAATATTTAATAAATATATATTGACAGTGAGTATTGGCACAAAAAAGGATGATAATGAAGCTTTCGTTACCAAAAGTATGATTACACACACATAGCAATATATTCTGTGTCTCTGGTATCATATATCAACTGTCCAACATGTGAAGAAAATGTCTAGTAAAGCCAAGAAGGTAAACCGATAATGTTTTATGAACCTGCAAACTCCTTGGTAGAATATAGGAGTGGGTTTAAGCAAAATACTTGCAGTTCGGTTATCCACTCATCGATGGTTCTTATTTCGGTCTCAGCGTCCGGAAAAGTACGGGAGCTCCACTTGTAGTGAGGTGCGCACCTCTCAGCTGTCCGGATAGCTCCAATGTAGCTGAAGAACTGTTCTGTTCTGATAAGTAGAGAAGTTTTAGCAGTCTACTGTCCGATACTTCGTGGACTCCTTTTTGCAGTGTTCGCTCCATAAGACGCACACACTTTTTCCCCCACTTTTTTTGGGGGAAAAAGTGCGTCTTATGGAGCGAAAAATACAGTAGCTTAAAAATATGTATATGTAAAAGAAGAATCTAAAAAAACTATATTATATATATATATATATATATATATATATATATATATATTATAAGGGCACAGTCATGCCCTTATATTACGGTTGCATCTAATGAATGACATTCCACCATATTAAATCTGTGAGAGGGGGGCATGGTGTTTGAGGGGCTACATTTTAAAAAGTATTAAAGCTGAAATATGGCATGCGAATGAAGAGCTGTCCATAGGTGCCGCATGCCAAATTTCAGAGAAAAAGAATAAAAAATGACAAATTTGGAATAATCTAAAGTTCAAAATCTCGCAGTTTTTTTCCACTTCCTGTTTTGCAAAAGTTAAAATGTTTCTGTTTTTTTTGGGAGAGTGTAGCTCAGTATACAGGAGGTTTAAAGAATTGGGGCTATATTTACTTACGGGCGTGTTTGGCGGCGTGTTTGATCCACCATGCATCGCCGCATTTTTTCCGGCGGGTTTGCATGTCAAACAGCCGGATTTACGAATGGGCGAGTTTCAGTTTCAAGTTGAAGCCGCCGGTGATGTCACGGCGGGATGTAATGCTCCAAGCCGCCGGCGGCTTTGAATGGAACATGGCGCTTCTGCTTTAAATCACGGCGGTTTCGTGTGATGGCGGGTTTTTTGAAAAATACACCTGTATCATGGCGTTTTACTATTGGCTACTTTCAAAGTCAGGAGATTTTACATCACAAGCCCTATATAAAGCACTGGCCTGCCACTTTTTCTTTGATAAGGTTTTGAGGAGAAAAGAGGTAGGAGCTTGGAGGATTGTGGATTGTTGAGAGTTGGTTTTGAGGGGTCATGTGCAGCGATTTCTGATTGGTGTGTGAGTAGTCCTGTGCCTTTATTTTCTGATTTAATATCTGTCTTGTATTTATCTAGTCCTTTGTCTCTCTTACTTGTGTGTGAGTGTGTTGTGAGTGTTTCAGTAGTTAGTCTAGTTTGTCCTTTGTGTTTGTCAGTTCTTCAGTGTTTCTTGTTTTTGTGTATTCCTTGTTATTATGGCCAGAGATAGGAGGGGGGCAGAGGCTGAGGAGAGGGAGATGGAGTTGGAGGGGACAGAGGAAGGTGAGGAAGGGTTAGAGGAGACAGGACAGGGCAGGAAGACGAAGTCAGGGAGGAATGTGAGATTTTCTCATGACGAGAATTGTGTGCTGGTGCACAATATAGTTCCCTGCTACGAAATAATATTAGGGAACCTTGCAGCCCGTACTCCGCTCAGGCAGAGTCATCAATTATGGGGCCAAATATGTGAGGCCGTGAACGCAGTGGGGCCATTAAAGCGGTCAGTGGCTCACTGCCGCAAAAAAAATTCAGATATTAAGAGGAGACTTAAGGAAAAATTGGCTAATGAAAGGAAGGCAGCAAGACGAACAGGTGGTGGACCCCCACTTCATGTGGAATACACCACATATGAGGAGAAGCTGCGGCAGATACTGCCCCGGGAGATTGTAGAGGGGGTCAATGTGCAGGATACAGATGCACCCTCGTTTGGCCAACCAGTTGGTGAGTTATTTGCATTTTTTACTCTAACAGTATTGCAAGTACAGATGACTTTTTAAAAAATGTATTTGTTTTTTCCAAACACATTTTTCAAATATACTGTATATATTTCAAATGATTGTTGCTGCAAATGCATTGTATGCTTTTTCTAATACATCCAGATTCGCCTGTAAGAGACTCCAATCCGAGTCCAATGTCTACTCTTCCACCTTCTGTGAGGGATTCTGCCCCTGAAGAACAAGCAGGTGCGTGTACTCTGGGGGAGAAACAATGGAGTTAGATGTTTTTATGTGCAAATGTTGGTGTACATGTTATATATCTTGATTTTTATATGGTTTGCAATGAAAACATCATGTACTACACAGAGGGAGAACTAAAATAGTAATAGCTTACCAAAAGCACTGTCTTGCAGCATTTTGCTGCCAGCACCATTATATTTGTGTATCCAAATAATTTTCTTTTCTATCCCCCTCACCCAAACATAGTCCAAATGAGAATGTTTATTCAAAAGAAAAAAATTGCATCCTTTAGTAGGTTGCATAGGACAAGTAATCAGGAATGCAAACATTGTTAAACAATCTGTAGTTGAAAAAGATTATTCTTTTCTATCCAGTGTCCAGAATGCAATATACACACATATTATATCCGATATATCAGCCAGCTCAGCGGGAGTCCTAGGAAATGTCACCGCACACAGAGGATGAAAGAGTAATCACCCTCCAAGTTGCTGATGCCCCTGTGTCTACCCTCCAGGATCAATCACCTGGGCCTGCAGAAGAGCAGCAAACTGCACCTCCTACATTGGATACAGGGCGAGAAATGGCCCAATCCATTGCAAAATTCCAACTACTGCAATCCCAGTTCATGGACACACAAACAAGGCATATGTCGCATATTGTGGGGCATTTGAGGCGTGCACACCGCAGTAATAGTCATATACCTGCTGCGTTAAATCGTATTGCTACAGCTATTGAGCAATCTAATGTTACGATGGTCCAAATGACTGGTGCTGTGGAGGCATTACACACAACTGGAAGGGAGGTGAATGCTAATGTAAATCGGATGGCAGGGCAAATTCATCATGAAATAATGGCCCGTTTCCCGGTACCAATCTCATCTGCCACAACCAGTACCGCTAGCACGCCTAATAAATCAGTCCAGAGTACACCTCCAAGGAGAGGTGCTTGCACCAGGGGTGGCCGAGGGAGAGGAGAGACTGTCTCCAGAGGTGCAGATGTACCTGCCAAAAGGTGTAGGTAGCCTAATGCTTGTGGTTTCTGTTTATATATTTTTATGCATGTTTGCAATGTAAATTTTCAGTTTATGCTTTCTACTGCAATAAATGCAGTTACATTTCAATGCTATCAGTCTTTCTTTTCTGCCATATTTTTATGCATGTTTGCAATGTAAATTTTCAGTTTATGCTTTCTACTGCAATAAATGCAGTTACATTTCAATGCTATCAGTCTTTCTTTTCTGCCAATTAAACAAGAGTATACTGCTTACCAAAAACAATGCACTAATTCCACTTACACATTGACATCTGACTGTAACTTACCAGTGATGTTCAAATTTACCACATGAGGAGTACACACTATCCTGTTTCAAGGTTCCAAACTCTAATAAAAAAATAAAAATAATCCATTTCTCTCACATCAAACACATTTTATAGCAATAAATGTTTTTACTAGTATGCACTTACATGTAAAGTAGTTTGCAATGAGACGGTCTCTAATCTGCCTCTCCCCCCTCTGTGCTCTGCACATCACCAGATGGGACACGGACCCCTACTTGTTCAACGTCTACTGCAATAATTGGTGGGCAAAGTTGATGTAAAGCCAGATTATGTAGCAGGCAGCAAGCCAGCACAATATCAGACACCTTTTCAGGTGCATACATAAGCACCCCACCAGATTTATCAAGGCACCTGAACCTGGTTTTCAATAGTCCAAAGGTACGCTCTATCACACCTCTAGTGGCTATGTGTGCCTCATTGTATTTGTGCTGTGCAGGAGTCTGAGGATGCAGCAGAGGAGTCATCAGCCAGGAGCGACACCCGAATCTCCTGTAATAAAACAAAAATGTTAGCTACCATTTTAATTGAGCAGGTTGTACAGAAGTTAGCACATGTGAGGCAAATTGAAAAAAGATAAGGGATATATAAAACATGGTAAGTACATACCCAAAAGCCATCCCTCCGGCATTTCACCACTTTCATATTTGGCATAAAGGGTAGACTGTCTCAGGATAAAGGAGTCATGACATGAACCAGGATAGCCTTCCACAACACTCATTATATGCAGGTTAGCATGACACACAACCTGCACATTCAGGGAGTGGTAATGATGGCGATTAATGAAAACCTCTGCCCTGTGGTGAGGTGGTCTCAGGCCAATATGAATGCAATCTATTGCTCCCATTACATTTGGGATACCTGCAACCCTATAGAAAGCTACCTTTAGCTCATGCCACTGTGACTCCTGGCTGGGGAAGCAGATATATCTAGGGCACACTCTTTTAAGGGCTGTCCAAAATGTATTGAAAATGTAGGCTGCGTTATGCCAATCACTCTGGAGGACACAGACTGAAAGGAACCTGTGGCCAAAAGGTGAACTGCACACAGTAGTTTGTGTAGTCCTGACACTGCATTAGAGCGGCTGGTTGTAGGCTCCAAATCATCCTTCACTTGCTCATAAAGGCTCATCAGGTTAGTATGATTGAGCCAAAACATTTGTACTACGTCCACATCAGCCAAAGAATCCAGATTCAAACACACTGTAAATGCACGTGGAGTGCGCGCTCTGCGCAGGCTCCGCGGAACAGATGCCAACTGCTGTCCATCCTCCTCCTCCTCCCGCCTTTCTGCCTCCATCAGATAAAAACCTGCAAACATACACTGGCAAGAATGCACCACATGCCCTGCAAAAGCCATTCTCCAACAAACCCACACCTGAAAAAAATTGATGGCCCCTTTTTATATTTATTATGATTAACTGCTGGCCAATAGACTGTTATTGACTGTGATTTCTTCAGTCAGAAACACCTTTTTGTTTTTGTCATATTTGGATGCATTAACATTAAATTATGGGTTCACTATGTAATGACACATTGTGCATCTTGATTATTTTTAAGCACTATTAATATTGTTGACTTTTTGAAACAAAAACAATTTATGTAAAATTATGTTGGTTTCAGAAAATAAGATGCAATCAAAAATGGGAATTTTTTTTATTTAAAACTACCCTGAAATTACATTACACTTTGCCCATTTCCCATATACAATCCTAATGGAGCAATCATTGGACATGAAATGGTGCTTTCTCTTATGTTCTGAATGGCAAAATAGCTCAAACAGCATTGTCATGGCTCTGTGGTTTTTTGCAGATCCCCTGCCTCAGTATCGAGGATGGTGGAGGCAGAATACAATAATATTCATAGGATAAGTTCACGGTTTACAAGCATCAATGATGACACAAGAGAAAGTAGTAGTGCTGCAACATAGTGTATTGAATATTGGTACAACAGGAATATATATATATATATATATATATATATATATATATATTGGCAGAGATGAATACACAGCAATTCGTAATAATGCAGACACAATTCACATATGCTTCTTCATAGTCGGTTACCCTTGGCAACAGCATGAGATGAGATGATATACAGTTCAATGCAGAGATGATAACCAAGAATACTAGGATCCAATAGAGAACCACACAGCAGATGAATGTTAGTCACTGGTACAGCATATAGTCCAGACAGAGTAGTATATATAACTTAGCTGATCCGAGAGTAGAGATGACTCTACATAGCAGGTGGTTCTGGAAACGCTAATTCTATTTAAGTAAAGCAGTAAGCGTTAAAAATCACCCAAGGACTTGGGTGAACACTGACACGTGCAGTAGAATGTTGCCTGGAAGTAGCAGAGACGTGAGTAGTATCTGAATCATGCGTAGAACTACAGGTAACAGGATTCATTGTAACTGCAATGGTAAGTTCGCTGTAGTATGGAGCAGCTGAACAGAGACACGCAACTTGAGCCCAAGTACTAGCCACCGGCACAACAAGTAGTTCACAATAACAGTCCAGTAACCGGGTAACAGCAGAGTAAGGATAACCCGTGTCAGACGTGGAATTACAGGTGACAGGTAACTTGATAGTAGCTCTAACAGTGAGATGCAGCGATCTTAGCCAGCCAGCAGTAAAGTTGAACCAATAGATAGCGACAACTCACGATACTCGTTTAGTGTGCAGATGAATAGCGGAGAGAAGTTCCAGCTTGTAGGTGAACAGCGGTGAGGAGTTTGCAGCTTGCAGGTAAACAGCAGTAGTAGATTCAGCAAGCAGCGTGGAACTACAAGTACCAGGTACAATGGTTGTAGATGTAGAAGTCCAGTACACAGGTAACAGCAGTAGTAGATTCAGCAAGCAGCGCCGGAACTACAAGTACCAGGTATAATGGTTGTAGATGTCCAGTACACAGGTAACAAACTTAGAAGCATGGTACCAGCGTAATAATTTCCTTCAGAGTGTTTCGAAGTCAAAAGATTTACCAGGAGGAGAAGATGGAGTAACAGTAGACACCTGTAGGCACTTAGGATCCAAGATGGAACGATTAGTAGGAGACCGTTGAGAAAGAACTGCGCCCACACCAACTGCTGATGCGTCTACTTCCAAGAAAACAGGTTGAGAGAGATAATATACTCGACCTCTAGGTGGACTCTTTTCAGGCAACAGTTCTATGGGGCTATCCCATGAACAATGAGGCGAAAGAGTCTCTGCACGAGCTCTATCAAAATCGTCAGCAGATGATTGATATTGAGGGGGTAATGCAGAAAGTTCCAAAGTTGCAGGGACTTTAGAAGACCGAAGTGGTTTCACCTTGGTTAAACATCCAGAATGGCAATGAGGGCCCCAGGACAGAATCTCAGAAGTCTTCCAATCCAATTGTGGAGAATGTAATTGAAGCCATGGAAGGCCCAGGATAACTGGAGAGGTAGTACAAGGCAAAATCAAAAAAGAAATACTTTCAGAATGTAAAGCACCAATATGAAGACGAAGAGGCTCGGTCCGGGTACGAATTACCCCTTGAGGAAGCTGAGATCCATCAATGGCTGTGATGACAATGGGAGTCTCCAAAGGAACAGATGGAATTGACCATTTATTAACTAAAGTCTGTGAAATAAAGTTTTCTGCCGCACCAGAATCCACCAAAGCTTGGGTAGCATGGCCTTCAGATTTATACACCAAGGAAACAGGAAGACTACAAACAACAGGAGAGGAGGTTTTCCTAATCCCCAATCTGACGTCCCCGAAGCAGATCGGGGTTTGGCGTTTCCCTGGTCTCTTACAACAGGAATTTAGGAAGTGACCAGAGTCACCACAATAAATGCATAACTTGTCCCGGTGTCCCCTGTCACGTTCCTCTGGAGTCAACCGAGATCTCCCAATTTGCATGGGTTCGTCAGGTGTAGAAGGATGTGACACAGGGTGCGGAACTGGCCTATGGATTAGGCGGCGAGCTACCTCTTTCTCTATAGCTCTCTCTCTGAAACATAAATCTACTTCATTACACAATGAGATGATGGCATCCAAGTTGGTAGGAAGTTCATAAGAGGCTAAAGCATTTTTAACACAATCTGATAACCCCTGCCAGAATGCGGCCACCAATGCTTCATCGTTCCAAGATAATTCAGAGGATAATATGCGGAATTTAATGACATATTGAGCCACTGAAAGATTCCCTTGATGTAAACTGAGTATAGTCATGGAGGCAGAGGAGAGTCGACCAGGTTCATCAAAAATCTGACGGAAAGTCAACAAAAAGGAGGCATAATTAAAGAGAAGCGGATCATCCCTCTCCCACAGTGGGGAGGCCCAGGCTAAGGCTTGGCCATTCAGTAGCGAGACCATATAGGCCACTTTAGCTCTATCAGTGGGAAAATGTTGCGGTTGAAGCTCAAATTGAATTGAACACTGATTGATAAAGCCACGACACAATTTAGGGTCTCCATCAAACTTGGCCGGAGTAGGTAACCTGAGCGTAGAGGAAGTCACAAGGGAGGCCTGATGTCCTGACGATTGCTCAGGAGGGGAAACTTGTACTGCTGGTTGAATTGCTTGAAGTGTATCCAAACAACCAGCAAGTGTCTGAAGGCTTTGTAGCAACTGGCACAGTGTGTTATCCTGGCGCTCAACTCGAGCAATAAGATACTGTAACATATCCTTCGCAGAAGGCTCCACCGGGGGATCAGACATTAGGCCTGTTCTTACTGTCACGGCTCTGAGGTTTTTTGCAGATCCTCTGCCTCCCTATCGAGGATGGTGGAGGCAGAATACAATAATATTTCACAGGATAAGTTCATGGTTTACAAGCATCAATGATGACACAAGAGAAAGTAGTAGTGCTGCAACGTAGTATATTGAATATTGGTACAACAGGAATAAATAAATATATATATATATATATATATATATATATATATATATATATATATATATTGGCAGAGATGAATACACAGCAATTCGTAATAATGCAGACACAATTCACATATGCTTCTTCATAGTCGGTTACCCTTGGCAACAGCATGAGATGAGATGATATACAGTTCAATGCAGAGATGATAACCAAGAATACTAGGATCCAATAGAGAACCACACAGCAGATGAATGTTAGTCACTGGTACAGCATATAGTCCAGACAGTAAGTATATATAACTTGGCTGATCCGAGAGTAGAGATGACTCTACATAGCAGGTGGTTCTGGAAACGCTAATTCTATTTAAGTAAAGCAGTAAGCGTTAAACATCACCCAAGGACTTGGATGAACACTGACACGTGCAGTAGAATGTTGCCTGGAAGTAGCAGAGACGTGAGTAGTATCTGAATCATGCGTAGAACTACAGGTAACAGGATTCGTTGTAACTGCAATGGTAAGTTCGCTGTAGTATGGAGCAACTGAACAGAGACACGCAACTTGAGCCCAAGTACTAGCCACCGGCACAACAAGTAGTTCACAATAACAATCCAGTAACCGGGTAACAGCAGAGTAAGGATAACCCGTGTCAGACGTGGAACTACAGGTGACAGGTAACTTGATAGTAGCTCTAACAGTGAGATGCAGCGATCTTAGCCAGCCAGCAGTGAAGTTGATCCAATAGATAAAGCACATGTTTAGCGACAACTCACGATACTCGTTCAGCGTGCAGATGAATAGAGGAGAGAAGTTCCAGCTTGCAGGTGAACAGCGGTGAGGAGTTTGCAGCTTGTAGATGAACAGCGGTAAGAAGTTACAACTTGCAGGTGAACAGTGAGAAGTTTGCAGCTTGCAGGTGAACAGCAGTAGTAGATTCAGCAAGCAGCGTTGAACTACAAGTACCAGGTACAATGGTTGTAGATGTAGAAGTCCAGTACACAGGTAACAGCAGTAGTAGATTTAGCGATCAACCTGGACCAAGGCAGACTGAGTAACACGAAGAACAGGCCATGAGCCCATAACCTTGGGAGGTTAATATAGTTCTCCAGGACCAATGAGGTTTAGGGAGAGGTCCAGATCACAGTAACTAGGAACACCTGTGAAAGTAATGTCTCTGAAGCAGAAACAAGCAGGATCATGGTTCTTAAAGGGAAAGTCACAGCGCCGGCACCTGACTATGGGACTGGCGTGTGACAAGCATGCTGTTTGAGCAATCTCGCCGCTCACAAGCAACTCTTTTATTTTGGTCGTTTGAATGGCGCTTTTTTCGGCGGTTTGACAAACCGCCCAATAGTAAATCCGGCTGTTTGTATGTTCAATATTGCTCAAATCGTCATGGCGATTTCTAAAGTGGTGGTTTAGGAAAAAGTCATTTCTGGCCGCTTGGACGGCGGTTTTATCGTTAGTAAATCCGGCGATGGCTAAGCCGCCGGCAATTCGCTGAAAATCGGCGGTTTTACCAACACGCCTCTTAGTAAATCTAGCCCTTGGGGTTTGTTTTATAACAAAGCTATTATGACTGAGGAGTGCCTTTGAGGGTTTAAAATTTTGAGAAAGTTATAGTTTTTTTACAATTTGGTAAAATATGCCCTATTTTAAAGACAGGGGATTTCATAGCGTTGCGCATGTCAGTTAGAGGTGTGTGCTGGGTGTACTGACTAGTTTCTCTTGAGAGCACAAACATAGCTACATTTCTGGCTAAGAGATGTTCATCTCTGAGCTGAAGAAATTATCCACATTTTCTAACCACAGGGGGGCTGGTTAGTGTTTTGGGGATATGGGAGGGGCACCCTGTAGTACTATTAGCCCAGGTACTGCTCTCAATTGAGAGTTTAATCTCTCCCTGCGGTGCCAGAGAAGGCTGTTAGTGAATCCATTGTAAATCTCCCGCACTTAAGTGACATCAGTTAATTTATTCACTGCACTGAGCTGGTTGTGGGAAATTCCAAAGTGCTTTGTTGTACTTGTACTAATCACACTCAGTGGTGATCACAGCAGGGAGTAGATATGAGGTATATGGACGTTAGCATCTGACATGTCCCTCTTTACACGTGACATGTACTGGAAAGAAGCTGCAGATAATCTATACACACCCACTTCTCATTGCCTGCTGTGGGCTGTGTTTTACTCATTGGTTTGTCAGCAGAATGTAGTGTTTTCACACACACTGCTTCTTCCCAGTGTTGTGCTGTACTGCTGTGTGAGAACTCTGCTGCTGAAACCATGGAGGGTTAACTCACAGCTAATCTGACAGTCCATTTCATCACTTCCTGTCTTGGAGGACTTTTCTGTAAAGAAGAGAAAAAGGTTTTCTATCGCACCAACTGTGGGACAATTACCCAATCAGCATGGTTATCACCAGAAGAGAATTATTTTTTTACTGCTTAAATATCCCCTTTTAAATGTTGCAGAACCAAGGGCACCCAGCGGGAACGCCGAAGCGCGTTTCGCTAGGTAGTGCTTAATCAAGGCCTTGATTAAGCGCTACTACTGTTATGGCGCCACTGACTGCCAGTACATGCATGCATACATGCTGCATGCCGCCACTGACTGCCAGAACATACATGTATACTGCACCCCACAACTGTCTGTCATAACATAAATACTGCACCCTATCACAGCCTACCATAACGAACAAACGTACATGCTGCACCCCATCACTGCCTGCCAAAGCATACTTGCATACATACTGCATCACATTGCTGCCTGCAAGAACATACATTCTGCATCAATGGCTGCCAGAACATACATGCTTCATCCCATCACTGCCAGCCAGAACATGCATACTGCACCCCACCACTGTATGCCAGAACATACATATGCACCAAATCCTGCCAGGACATACATATGCACCAATGGCTGCCAGAACATACATACTTCATCCCATCACTGCCTGTCTGCATATACATACATGTGTGACATGTGACAAAAGCTGGTGCGCAGGGAGTGACATTTGAAAGATTATTGGTGCAAAGGGGGTAAAAATAGAGCTGGTAAGAATGGGGTGTCAAATGAGAGACTCTGGTACACAGGAGGTAACATGAGACAAAAGCTGGTGCAACTGGCGGTGACGTGTGCATGCGGTTACAAAGCTGGTGGACAGTTGGAGATATGTGAAAAAAAGTCATGCACTGGAAATGGAGGGTACTAGGTTTAGAGGAAATCTGAGGAAAAATTACTTTATCAGAACAGTAGGGGACAGGTGGGATAGGCATCTAACAGAGGTGGTAGAGGCTAATATAATAGAGCAATGTAAACATTCTTGTTTATTAGAGATTAAGAAGAACCACTTGGCCCATCTAGTTTCCACTATTTGTAACTGCTGTGAAATTCTAAGTTCATAAATTTATTATCAATATTTTCACTTTCAAAAAGCCATTCAATTGCATAGACTAAAAACTTTATGGTTTAACATGTCCGATTAAGGTTCCTTATACACAATCTACAATGTAAGAAAACGATTGAACTCTTCAACTCAAACTGCAAAAAGCAATGAAATGACGACGATTAAGGCAGAAACCTTAATGGACCTGTTCCTTAAGCAATACAGACATGGTATGCCATCACATCCTGCGGTTAGCTGCAGATTCAGCACTATCATGGAGTGAGATTGCTGTCACTCACAAAATGGTGGCAGAGCAATGGCACAAACACACTTGAGTTCATAGCATATCTAGGAAACATTGCCACACAGCAGTGGCAAAAAAGAAAAGTTCTGCAAGATGTACCCCACCCATATGTTAAAAAGGTTTAACAAACTCATACAGAAACAGGAGGGGTAGCAGGTACAGTTTAATAAACCAAGCACTTCAGAGACAAAGAATGCCACTTTTGTGGCTGAAGTGCTTGGTTTGTTTGAGCCTCCACAAAACAAGCTACCAATGAGCTTAAGGCAGCTAAGCTAACAGTGCTGTCAATGAACTGGCTGGTTACTAATCACCAGAGCAATGCCACAAACACATGGCAGTTCATAGGGGATGTAGGAAACATTGTCACACAGCAGTGACAGAAAACAAAAGTGTTGCAAGATGGAGTTGTGCTTGGACCCTCCCACCCTTATGTTAGATATTAAAAAAGACATGTACAGTTTAACAAACCAAGCACTCCACTCCATTTTGTTTACCAACATCCTTATGATGATTATGCTGTTTGTATTGCTCGTGCTGTTTCCTCTTTTAATAAAGAGTTTAAAAAAAAAAATGACATGCGCACTTTAACAAACAAAGAACTTTAGCGACAAGGAGTGCCACTTTTGTGGCTGAAGTGCTTGGTTTGTTTGGGCCCCCACAAAACAAGCTAACAATAGCTTAGCTTAGCTGCCTTAAGCCCAACAGTGCTATTAATGAACTCTACAGTGACAAGATGTTGTTGTCATCATCGTCACCTTCATCAGTGTGTACATCATCCTCACACAATATTAAATCATCCCCAGTGGAATCCACCATTACAGAAGTCTCATCGTGGAATTTGTAGTTCATTTTGATGAACATCATATTTTACACATTTTTAGGAAGTAATCTCCAACGCTGATCGCTGACAAGGTTCCCTGCTGTGCTGAAAAGTATTTCTGAGTTCACACTGGAGGGTGGGCAGCTTAGGTATTGCAAAGTGAGTTTGTACATGGGTCTCCAAATTGCCTTTTTTTCCTTCCAGTATGTAAAGGGACTGTCTGACGTGTCTATTTGGAACAACAAGAAGACCAAGAAAACAGAGCCTGGCGCAATAATTTGTACATCAGAGGTATCCCCGAGGAAGTAGATCAATTTCTTTGCCCATCTAGCACCTGCTACTCCAGAAGATCAGCTCCTTCTGGACAGAGCCCATAAGGCCCTTCATCCTCGGCCTCAGAATCCAGCCTCAGGATGTCATCCTTAGATGTCACTATTAAACTACTAAGGAGGCGAACATGCGGGAATCCCTTAAGACGGACTCAATCTCATTCGACAATGCTTCCCTGAAAATTTACCAAGACATTGCTGCGCTCACCCTCCTCAAGAGACGTGAATTGAAACCTGTGACGGCTATCCTCAGGGACAACAACATCCGATACAATTGGGGCTTTCCGTTTCTCCTCTGGCATTATAACAAGCTCCACTCTGTTCGAACAATGGCAGAAGCTGTCCGTCTTCTTGAGACTTTGGGACTCCCAGCCCTGGGTTCCCTCACTCACCCCCAGCCACAAGTCACGGACTCTGGCTCCCAGGCCTCTGCCTCCACCTCACGGAAGCTACCGACTACCGAGTGAACGACAATGTCAAGAATCGCCAATTCATCTGCCTCTGCTCCACATCCTTGACGTGCTTAAATGTGTTTTCTTTACTAGAGGCCGCGTTGCTTCATTTTTCTTCTCTCTACAGGACGGGCTGCTGGTTTTCGGTCCTTCTCATGTAGACCTGAAGGAGTGGTGTGCCTTAGGAACAGGATGTTACTTTACCTTGTTTTTCACTCATTGTGTTTGTGTTGTGTTACTCTCTTACTGTTTTAGAGAGTTACTTTACTACTGCCACATTTCTTGTTGTCTAACCGGATCTCTGGAACAAGACAGTAGATATTCCCCACCCCTCACAACATTCCCCCTCCACCTGGCTCTCTTTTTAGCTCTTCTGGCCCTGGGTAACTTGGTAGCCCACCTCTTGCAGTTGGGACTGCCGGACCTTTTTCTGTTTGCCTGGCTACGTCCCCACAATGGGTATTCTGCCCTTGGCCGGCCTTCCCCTGCCATTGACACGACCCCTTACTTTTCCTGGCCGGCATCACAGACCAGCTGCGACCCCAAAATAATGGTCCTGTCCACTTCCTTCGCCCTCTTTTTTCCCTCTCCTTCCAGTCTTCCCTACCTCAGGCACTCTTTGAAACTATTTGCTTTCTTCACTACAGTATTGACTTTCTATTGTTTTTTTCCTCTCTTTTAGCATCTCGGACCCTCGCTGCAGAACCTGAAGCGGCCCACTCTCCTCCTTCCGATGGCTCTTAGGATCTTCTCCTTGATCGTCAAAGGTCTAAACAATCCTCAAAAACGTACAACACTTTATCTTACATTTAAACAACATAGCTTTCCTCCAGGAGACACACTTTACTCATCACTCACACCCAGAATTGAAGTCTAGACTGTACCCCTCTGTTTTCCATGCTTGTGATCCTAGACAGAAAAAACGGGGTGTTGCTACTCTCTTTGCCTCCCATGTAACGTTCGAAATGTTGACATCCCATCTGATCCTGAAGGTCGTTTTTTAATCCTGGTAGGAAAACAATAGCCTATGTACTTTAGTTAACTTATATGCCCCGAATCAAAACCAACGTTCCCTCTTTGCTGCTCTATACTCCTTGCTCTCTCAGGTCTGCCAGGGAGAAGTGATTATGACCTGGGACTTGAATTTTGTAGTAGATGACACTGTTGATAGATCTTCCACCATGGCTCCTTCAGCCAGCAGCTCAGAATCCCGTAAATCTAAGGCCTTGGCATCCCTCCTCTCTCACCATCTTCTCTTTGATTCTTGGAGAATTAGGGAACCCAACTCCCAAGATTATACATTTTACTCCCCAGTCCATGGAACTTATTTGCGAATAGACATGATCTTCCTCAGCCACGATCTGTCCCTGAAGCTTCGGGTGGCCCATTTACACTCGATGCTCTGGTCCGATCATTCCCCCATATCTGCGGACCTTACAGATATAGTCTCCCACCCCCGCACCGCCACGTGGCGCCTCAATGACTCCATCCTCCACAACCCGAAACTCACTCTTGAGTTGCGGTTCCTTTTATTTAGAGGAATATTTTCTCCTAAATGACCTTCCAGACATGCCCTCTACGACCCTCTGGGAAGCCCGATGGTGCGGGGTCATCTGATGAGCATGGCTTCATGCTGTAAGAAGCTATCCATCTCTAAACGCACTTCATTAGTTATTCAACTTCTAGTCCCTGGAGCGGCAACACAAACTCTCCCCAAACAAAGCTACTTTGACTAAACTCCTGAAAGCTTGGTCTGATCTCAATCGCCTTCTCTCGGAGTCCACTGCCGCGGCACTGAAACGGCTGAGGCAGACGTTCTTCGAGAAGGGAAATAAAGCAGATAGGGTTTTAGCTGCCCGCCTGAGGGCTCAGTCCTCCCAAAACAACGTTATGGCCCTGAAGTCTGCCTCTGACTCCCTCATCTATAGCCCTGACCAGATAGGACGTGAATTCCAGAAGTTCTATTCTACATTGTATAAATGATAAACCGCCTCTGATGAAGCGGCCCACTTTGGAGGCGGAGAAACGCGTCAGTACCGAGGTAGAGCTGTTGGACAGATCTGCTGTTGATTCTCCGTGCATGCACATTTTCAATATTAGTCACTGCAGTGATTGGACTTATAGAGGATTGTCTTCCATGGCTGTGGGTTTTCAGTATATTTCGGTACAGGAGGATTCTTTTTACATGAGAGCTCAAGAGTGGATTCCGGTTCTAGCAAGGTACGGTACTTTGCCTATGTGGATTATGAGACCCAGCTTTGCACTCAATGTGCAATAGATGTTTCTTTCCACAAGTGACTATGTATACTTGCATTTTGTCCTATTGAGGACAACCCTAACAAGAGAAATACTATTTGAATAATTTCTGGATTGTGTTTATATTATCTTACCTCTAGTGACTGTTTAAATTGGAACCGTTAATGGACTATATGCTCTCTATTTGTCCATACAGTTAAATAAAGAGCGTATATTATACTAAGTACTCTGGTATCCCAGCTTGTTCCATGTATTTATTTACATCTTTTATATTTAGCACATCTTTTTGTGTATATGTTTTAATAAAATTTGATACATTGTACATTCTAGCGCTGCCACTTGATCTTTGATAGATTTTGTGTTTTATTTGATGAGACCAGTACTCATCATTTGTGGCTAGCTGCAGGTGTGTGTATCAACCATATGATTTATCCTGCTTAAATAGTGCAAACAAGTAATTCATTTGGTATATACCTAACCAGCGCTTGGTATTTTGTTCTTTCTATAATAATACTGTCCACATTTGAATAGTCTACCTAATCATACTGTCCACCATGTGAATGGCAACCTAATAATACTGTTTAAACCTCAATTGTCGACTGTTACACAAGCTGATGCCCAAAATGTCAAACAGTGCAAGATAGAAATGTCCTTGGGAAATATGTTAAAAAGGTATCACAAACTCACACTGAAACAGGAGGGGTAGCAGGTACAGTTAAACAAACCAATGAACTCTAAGATTGACGGCTATTCAATGTTCCTCCATCCTCTGAGTAATATAAAGGGTGCAATTCCACCTTGTACAACCTCTTGCTTCACTTGGTGGCAGGGCAAATGAAATTGTTGTTGTAGCTGCTGCAATCTCCTACATGCTGTTACAGAATGCCGGAAATGTCCCGAAATTTTACAGGCCACAGACAGCATCTCCTGCACGTCCCTTTCATTTTTCAACAAGCTCTGCACCACCAAGTTGATTGTGTGAGCAAAACAGGGAATGTGATGGAATTCACTCAGCTGTAATGCTCTCATAATATTGGTGGCATTATCAGAAATGACATAACCTGAGGAGAGTCCAATTGGGATAAACCATGTAGCAATGACATTAGTTTTTGTAACAGATTGTCAGCTGTATGACTCTTAGTGAAGCCGGTGATACACAGAGTAGCCTGCCTCTGAAAAGTGTGACGTAGTTGGGTACATGATGCTGTTGTTCTGACTTGTGAAGGCGAATCACCAACCCAGTGGGATGTCACAGTCATATAATCTTTAGTTTGCCCAGTTCCGCTTGTCCACATATCTGTGGTTAAGTATACAGTGGGTAGAATGGCATTTTGTAGCCTAATAATTATATTTTTACAAACCTTCTAGTAGAGGTGAGGAATAGCTTTTCTAGTAAAATGGTGTCGTGATGAAATTTGGTATCGGGGACACAAGAAATCAATTAACTGTTTGAAACCAGCTGCATTAATAATGGATATAGGACGCAGATCTAATAGTAGCATAGTCACCATGGCATCTGTGATCCGCTTTACGACTGGGTAACAGCTTTCATACTTGCTTCCTCTTACAAAGGATTGTTTAACAGTCAATTGTTGTAAACTACTAGTAGTCTTCATCTTGGTCTGCTTCTGGGATGAATATCCACCCCTAGCAGCAGCAGCAGCAACATGGGGGACTAACACTTCTTCTGAGGAATCCTGGAAAAGTGGAGGAGTCATCCAGCCTTAGCAACTTGGATGCAGGACTATCTCCGATCGCCACTGAGGATATTGATGAGGATGGTGTTGTGGGTGTAGATTGCAGGTGCCAGGATCTAGGTGAGAGAATGGAGCTAGCTGATGCTGGACTGCTTGTTGTTATTTTTTAGCATAAGTTTCTGATTTTTCCAAAAGCTTCCCATGAACTCTCTTCAAATGGTGTTACATCGGTGAGGTTCCTAGATGGTTAATGTCCCTACCTCTACTGACTGTGGCTTTACAAAGGCTACAAATGGCTAGACAACTGTTATCAGGATTTGGGGAAAAAATTATTCCACACATAAGAGGTGGATTTTTTGGTCTTATGCCCAGGTATGACAATGGACTTCATTATCACTAGCAAGAATTGCTTCCACTGGTGCAGGACTTACACAAACAACATCATCGTCATCAACATCCTCATTAGCACCGTCAACAGCTACACAAATCTCCGTCATCTTGTTGCAATTCCAAAGTGGCATCTTCAATTTGTGTATCACCGGCTACACTTGGGCTGCTCATCCACACATCTGCAGAAATGCTAAAAGGAGGCTTCTTTATGAGTACAGTAAGGTCAGGCTTACACATAGCACTCGCTGAATTTGAACATACAGTTTTTTGTACTGCCTTACTGTTTTTTCAAGCTCAGCTTTTACACTTAAGAGTATTTGGGCACCACTTTTTGAGCCCATAATCATGACTGACCTTACCAGAAGTTGCCTCTCTGAAAGTTGCAGAGGTAGCACTCATACAGAAAGGCAAAAGACCTGATTTTTTCCTTGCCACTGCGTGTGTAGAATGGCATATTAGCAATTTTATGTTTTTCTGCAGTTAACTTTGCCTTGATCACAGTTGTTTGTGTTTTTTTACCAAGGTAATGTTATGGCCACCAATGCGGCATCAGCTTGTAGAGCTATGCGGTAGACGTCTTTACCTATAGCAGCCGCCTTTCCCGTAGAGACTAGATGTGCTCACAGGTACTCGGATGCCCCCAGAACTTACACTGTGTAGTACAAGTTTATGTCCACATGGCGGCGCACAGGTACAGGAGGTAATACATGGAGTAGGGTCCGGTCAGAGATCTGCGGAGTGGCCAAGCACAGGTGGAGATGACAGGTGCTAGCTAGATAAGAGTCACAGGCAAATGTTCAGAATCCGAGTACAGGCAAAAGATCAGGGTCACAGGCAAATATTCAGAAACCAGGTGCAGGCAAAAAGATCAAGGTGACAGGCAAATGTTCAGAATCCAGGTGCAGGCAAAAGATCAGGGTCACAGGCAAATATTCAGAATCCAGGAACAGGCAGAGATCATACACACGGGAACAATCAGAGGTTAAACACCAACAGGGCTCAGAAGCAGGCAGCAGTACTGTGAACAGAACGCTATAACTGGCAGTGAGGCTCAGACTTCACTGCCTTAAATAGTACTAAGAGCCAATCAGGACAGAGGAGGACAGGGCTGACAATCAGCATCAGGAGGCTGCTAATTAATTACTAGCTAGAACTAGCATAGGTAATAACATAAACCAGGAAGCATGTATAAAAATATAAATGAACCAGTTTAAATCATATGAGAGCTCGCACTGGAGTTGGAGGATGTCCCTACACCCTCCTACATCTATGCCACAAGGATAATCCCAAAGAATAATAACAGAGCATAGAAACTAAAGCACGCATCCGCCTGCTAGATCACGCCAGGATGCGGCATACCGCCGCAGCTCGTGACAGTACCCCCCTTGAGGAGGGCACCCCGACACCCTGGTTTCGTGGGAAATTTCTTAAATAATTCCTTTATGAGTCTCTCAGCATGGAGACACTTCTGTGAAATCCAACATCGCTCTTCTGGGCCGTAACCGTTCCAATGGACTTGACCTTGAACTTTCCCTGAGTACAGAATTTTTTCAACGATAAACTCACGATCTCCATTCACAAGAAGAGGCTGAGGCCTATTTGAAGAAGGCCGATTGAACGTGCTAGGAGAGACAGCTTTTTTCAGAAGAGAGCAATTGAATGTGCATGGTATTTTTAAAGAAGGTGGTAGTTTAAGCCTGAACGCCACTGGGTTTATCCTTTTCACAATTGAAAATGGTCCAATGTATCGGGGCGCTAGTTTCCTGCAGGGTTGCCTCAATTTGATGTTCCGTGTGGACAACCAGACTTGATCCCCCACTTTCAATGAACACGGACCACGATGACGATCAGCGAAGGTTTTGGATCTGAGGGAGGCTTGACATAGTGCGGAATGCACCTTCTTCCAGACGGACTTCAACCGGGATATAATAGTAGGTGTCCCAGAATCCCCATAGGTAACAACAGAAGAAAAAGAGTTACCTTTCGGGTGAAACCCGAGATTGCAGAGGAACGGGGAGGTACGTGTTGCAGAATGGCAATAATTGTTATAAGAAAACTCTGCCCAGGGTAAGAGAGAGGACCAGTTATCATGGAACTTGGAAACATAAATACGCAGGAACTGTTCCAGGGATTGATTGGTTCTTTACGTCTGACCATTTGACTGAGGGTGGTAAGCTGAGGACAAACTGATCTTGGTTCCGAGGGAATTGCAGAAAGACCTCCAAAACTGTGCAATGAACTGGGACCCTCTTTCCGATACTATGTCCTCTGGGAGGCCGTGGAGGCGGAAGATATGAGTGATGAACAAGGTGGCCAAACTTCTGGCATCCGGCAACTTGGGTAAGGGAACAAAGTGTGCCATCTTGCTGAATCGATCAACGACTACCCAAATGGTGTTATGACCTGAGGACAATAGGAGGTCGACTATAAAGTTCATAGAAATATGGGTCCAAGGCCTGCTTGGAGTTGGCAAGGGTAGCAGTTGACCAGGAGAACAGATTCTGGAGGATTTGTTCCTGGCGCATTCTGTGCAGGCGCGGACGTACCTTTCCACAGCGGAAGACAAAGTGGGCCACCAAAGCCAGCGGGAAAGTAATTCTATGGTCCTATGGATTCCAGGATGACCTGCTGAGCGATTATCGTGGCATTTAATAAGGACAGACTTCCTCAGATGAACTGGAACAAACAATGTATTAGCAGGAGTCTGAGCTGGAGCAATCTTCTGGAAGTGGCGGAGTGTGGCCCCAAGATCTTGGGTTAGACCGATATGAATAGAGGTCGAAGAAATAATAGGTTGTGGGTCAGGAGGCTGAGGATGGCCTGCCATAAAGCTCCGGGACAGAGAGTCAGCTTTGGTATTCTTTGATCCTGGACGGTAAGTGATGAGAAAGTTGAAATGGGTGAAAAACAAAACCCAGCGGGCCTGCCGAGGATTTAGACTTTTGGCAGTCTGAATATACTGAAGGTTCTTGTGGTCATTGAAGATTGTTATAACATGGGTAGCTCCTTCTAACCAATGCCGCCACTCTTCGAGGGCCCACTTGATGGCCAACAATTCACGATTCCCGACATCATAATTAATTTCAGCAGGCGAGAATTTTCTGGACAGATATGCACACGGATGCAATTTTTTGCTTTGTGGATCTCTTTGAGAAAGATTGGCGTCCCCTCCTACATCTGAGGTGTCCCCTTCCACAATAAACGGGAGCCCAGGGTCTGGGTGCCTGAAAACGGGTGCAGATGTGAAGGCGGCTTTAAGGGCAGTAAAGCTCGCCAAGGCTTCTGAAGACCAATTAGCCGTGTCTGCAACCTTCCGGGTGAGGGCAGTGATTGGAGCCACCAGGGAAGAAAATGAGCGTATGAACCTTCGATAATAATTGTTGAAGCCAAGGAATCTTTGAATTGCCTTGAGGTTTGTAGGGAGGACCCAGTCCTGAATTGCTTGAACTTTACTGGGGTCCATGGAGAAACCGGATGAAGAAATAATATAACCTAAGAAGGCCACCCTGGAGACCTCGAACTCGCACTTCTCCAATTTCGCGTAGAGGTGGTGTTGGCGTAACTTCTCCAGAACTTCCTGAACCTGTTGGCGGTGCTGAAACAAGGACTGAGAGTAAATTAAAATATCGTCCAAGTAAACCACCACGGTCTTACCCAGGAATTCACGTAAGACGTCATTGATGAGATCTTGGAAGACTGCCGGGGCGTTGCACAATCCGAATGGCATCACGAGATATTCATAATGCCTAGAGAGGGTATTAAAGGCTGTCTTCCACTTGTCTCCCTGTGTGATGCAGATGAGATTATAAGCACCCCTCAGGTCGATCTTAGAGAATATGGTGGCTGACTTAAGCTGGTCAAACATAACAGAAATCAAGGGCAGCGGGTAAGTGTTTTTAACTGTGATTTTATTCAGGCCACGGTAGTTGATGCAGGACTGCCATCTTTTTTGACCACGAAGAAACATCCGGCACCTACTGGGTATTTGGAGGGACGGATAAATCCTTTCTTTAGATCTTCCTGTACGTACTGATCCATAGCCTGAGTCTCTGGGGCAGACAAGGATTACAGACGCCCTTTGGGCAATTTTGAACCTGGTACAAGATCGATAGCGCAGTCATAGTCCCAATGAGGCGGGAGAGAGTCAGCCTTCTGTTTACAGAACACATCACTGAAGTCCTGGTAAGGTGCAGGCAACAATTCTGGACAAGACTGTAGAGTTCTGAGTGGTAGGGTCAGACATGAGG
The DNA here is from genome assembly GCF_038048845.1 of Mixophyes fleayi. Classification (NCBI taxonomy): domain Eukaryota; kingdom Metazoa; phylum Chordata; class Amphibia; order Anura; family Limnodynastidae; genus Mixophyes; species Mixophyes fleayi. The sequence continues at coordinate 73,715,527 of NC_134408.1, forward strand.
AAGAGCACTCTGGACTCCAACAGATGATCTCCCCCTTTTTCCAATCAATAAGGGGATTATGACTTTGCAGCCACGGATACCCCAGAATCAAAGGAGCGGAGGGACAGGTGATCAGGAAGAATGTGAGCTCTTCAGTATGGAGAGCACCTACGGATAAGCGAACCAATGGAGTCTTAACGAGTATTCGGCCCCCAACCAGGGGATTACCATCCAAGCCGCAGGCGGTAATGCTCGAATCTAGTTTGACTTCAGGAATCCCAAGTGTTTAAGCCAAGAAGATGTCCAGAAAGTTACCTGCTGCACCACTATCGACGAAGGCCGACAACTCAGTAGAACGATGTCTGAAAGCTAGGCGTGCAGGGACTAGCAAAGAATTTTCTGAAGAGATTACTTGGAGACCTAAGCGCACCTCTTCACCAGCGCTTAGGTCTAGGCGTTTCACGACTTGCTAAGACAGGAACTAACTAGATGGCCCAATTGGCCACCATACAAACACAGACAAAGAAAGCGTTGTCTGGACGTTCCTCCGGAGGCAGACGGTAAGCGCCCAACTGAATAGGTTCAGGGGAGTCCAGGAAGGTAGAACCAGACTTGGGTGGTGAGCAAGGAGGTACAGATGACTCTCTTTCAGTCTTCCTCTCTCTGACTCGGCGATCAATTTTGATTGCAAGTTGCATCGAATCTTCAAGTGAGGTAGGTGGAGGATACTGAACTAAGAAGTCCTTGATTTGCTCAGGAAGGCCTAAGCGGAACTGACTCCGCAGCGCCGGATCATTCCACTCACTATCAGGTGACCATCGCCGAAATTCCGCACAGTACTTCTCAGCAGTACGGCGTCCTTGCATTAATGCCCGGAGATGAGACTCCACTGAGGCCACTCTGTCTGGGTTGTTATATAGCAGACCCAAGGCCCGGAAGAAGGCATCCACGGTTTGCAAGGATGGTGTCACTCACCGGACCGTGAGTGCCTCTGCGCTGGTGCGTGGTTCTCTAGCCTTTCTGCCGGCGCCTGTCCTGAGCAGCGGCCGTCCGCCATCTTGATGGACTGCGCATGCGCAGCACCCAAGAACTCTTATGACCTTTGCTTTTAATCTAATTGGAGGATCAGGCACCTCTCCCTATTTAAGGCACCTGTGCTCATTACATCATTGCCTGATCTTGAGTCTCATTCCCTGTGAGTCTCTGAAGGTGTCTCCTGTGTCCTGCTCATGTTTTCAGTTTCCTGCTGATTACCTGCTCTACTCATCGGTGGATCTCATACCCGCTACTGACTTCTGTATCCTGCTCGTGTCCTCAGCTGTCTGCTGGATTACCTGCTCCGCTCATCAGCGGTTCTCACACCCGCTACTGACTCTTGTATCCTGCTCGTGTCCTCAGCTGTCTGTTGGATTACCTGCTCTGCTCACCTGCAGTTCCCATACCCGCTTCAGCCGTTCAGCGCTCCTGCTGTGCCTGCATATCCTCGTGGACAAGTTTCTCTACTCATCAGCGGTATGCTTACTTGCTATTGACTTTAAACTGTTACCTTGCATATCCGCTTAGGACAAGCTTCCCTACTCAGCAGCGGTATCCATACCCGCTATAGACTATTAGATATAATGCTGCATATCTGTTTGGAGCATGTTCCTCTGTGCTCTCATTGTATTCATACAATTATTGACTCTATTCATTCCTCCACTTATCCTCACCTGGACAAGTCCTTACCTCCTCGCAGTGGTACAACTTGCTGTCCGCAGACCACTGACGCATGCTCTACCTACCTGCACCTGGACAAGTTTTCTCATCACAGCAGTGGTACAACTTGCTGAATGCAGACCACTGACTTCTCGCTACCTACCTGCACCTGGACAAGTCTTCCCTTCACAGCAGTGGTACAACTTGCTGAACGCAGATCACTGACTCTCCCATTACCTTCCTTCACCTGCTCACGTCCACCCGGCTCTCCGTGGTTGAAACCTGCCTTCCACTATAGCTGCAAGTCGCTGACTTATCTACCAGTATAGCTGCAAGTCACTGACTACCATCAATTCCATTGGCATCCTCTCTCCATCTGCTGTTATATACGTTCCACTATTCACCCTGCTGCCAGAGGACCGCTGTGCAAACTCTGCCCCTCTGGTAAGCATAGTCACCTGGTGAATCCTGGGCAGAACTCCTAGTGCCCGTGACAGTAAGATCAGGCCATGACAGACCCAGGATCGGAACCAACAGCTTAAGAGATGCTGCAGTACCTGGTTACTCAGATTGAACAACAAGATGTTCGACAGCAACAGTTGTTTCAATGTTGTCAGGCTCTAGCCTCCCGAGGAATCCCTGAGCAAAATGTAGCAGCTACTGTTGACCCTCCAGTACCTCCTTCTTCTCCCCCAGTGCCATCCCAGGTGTCTATTGCTTCCACGCTACACCTGCCTACTCCTTCTAAGTATGATGGAGACCCTAAAACCTGTAGGGGTTTTCTTAACCAATCTTCCATTCAGTTTGAACTCCAACCACATAACTTTTCTACTCATCGTTCCAAAGTGGCCTATCTCATCTCTATGTTTTCCGGACAGGCTCTCGCATGGGCCTCCCCTCTGTGGGAAAGAAATGACCCTTTATTGGAGGATAGTGCCATGTTTATTTCTTCGTTTCAAAGAATTTTTGACGAACCTGGTCGTGTTGTCTCTGCGGCTTCCAGTATTCTCCGGCTACGCCAAGGATCTCAGTCTGTAGCTCAGTACGTCATACAATTTCGGATTCTTGCCTCCGAGCTCCAATGGAACACTGAGGCGCTGATAGCTGCCTTCTGGCAGGGGCTTGCCGACAAGATTAAAGACGCACTGACCTCACAAGAGTTACCTTCCTCCTTGGACGATTTGATTTCTCTATGCCATCGTGTAGACATGAGGTTTCATGAGAGAGATTCTGAAAGAGTAATTTTCTCCAAAGCGCCTGTTCGCTCAGTATCCCAAGTTCGCCATTTTCCACCTCCAGTAGAACCCATGGAGGTAGGACGCTCTAAACTAACATCTGAAGAGAGGGAGCGACGAGTGAAGAATAGACTCTGTATCTTTTGCGCTGACTCTACTCACATGCTGAACTCATGCCCTAGAAGGTCGGGAAATGCCAGGCCCTAACCAGTTCTGGAGAGGTAAGGTTAGGGTCCCTGGAGTCCTCTCCAAATTCTATGGATGCTAAAATCTGTGCCTTTGATGTTACCGTTTCCTTTGCCACCAAATCGTTTTTTTTCTCAAGCACTTCTGGATTCTGGAGCTGCCGGAAACTTTATATCTAGTTCTCTAGTGAATCAATGGTCCCTACCAGTGATTCCTTTAAAAGCACCTGTAGCGGTCACGGTTATCGATGGTTCACGCATAATTAATGGACTCATCACTCAATGTACGGCTCCATTGACTCTTCAAATTGGAGTCTTACACCAAGAGAAAATTTCCTTGTTGGTCCTGTTACCACCAGCCCCATCGTACTTGGCCTTCCATGGCTTCAACTTCATTCGCCTCAGATTGACTGTAACATTCCTCAAGTCACTTCCTGGGGTCCGGATTGTCATCATAGATGTTTGTCTCAAGTTGTTCCATTCAAAATAAATCAGTCTTCCATTACACCCTGCCCACCGGGTCTTCCTCCACAGTATGCTTCCTTCGCGGATGTGTTCGATAAGATCCAGTCTGAACGCCTTCCTCCTCATCGGGCGTGGGATTGTCTGATTGACTTACGACCCCTAGGAGGGTTCTTGCCAGGTTGTGTGTATCCACTCTCGCTACCAGAAACCCAAGCAACTTCTGAGTATATCAAGGAGAACCTCCAGCGAGGATTTATACGACCTTCCACTTCTCCCGCTGGAGCGGGGTTCTTTTTTGTGAAGAAGAAGGATGGATCATTACGACCCTGTATAGATTATCGTGGTCTCAATGCCATTACTATCAAAAATCGGTACCTTATTCCACTAATTACCGAGCTCTTTGATCGCATTAAGGGAGCCCGGATTTTCACCAAACTTGATCTCCGAGGCGCCTATAATTTAATCCGGATCAAGTCTGGAGACGAATGGAAGACAGCTTTTAACACCAGGGATGGCCATTATGAATATCTAGTTATGCCCTTCGGGTTGTGTAACGCCCCCGCTGTCTTCCAGGGTTTCGTGAATGAGATCTTCCGGGACTTGTTGTATGTCTGTGTCGTCGTCTACCTGGACGACATATTAATCTTTTCTCAGGATCTGCACACTCATCATCAACATGTGGCAGAGGTCCTCTCCAGACTCCGGAGAAACTCTTTATTTTGCAAGTTAGAAAAATGTTCCTTTGAGCTATCCCAGATTCCATTCTTAGGATATATTGTGTCCAGAGTTGGTCTAAAGATGGATCCTGAAAAAGTGAACGCTGTACTACGTTGGCCCCTGCCAACTACTCTCAGAGCAATCCAACGCTTTTTAGGTTTTGCAAACTACTACAGACGTTTCATTCAAGGTTTTTCCTCCATCGCTTCTCCCATAGTGGCTCTGACCCGGAAGGGAGCTAACACTAAACAATGGTCCTCCGAGGCCCTTCAAGCTTTCCAGTTCCTCAAGAAGTCCTTCTCCTCCGCTCCTGTTCTTCGACAGCCTGACATGACCCTTCCTTTCTTTTTGGAAGTAGACTCCTCTAATGTTGGCCTAGGGGCCATACTATCGCAAAAATCGGAGCAACAAAAATTCCATCCTTGTGCCTTCTACTCTCGAGGTCTTCTACCTGCGGAGAGAAATTACCCTATCGGGGACAAGGAGTTGTTGGCCATCAAAGCAGCATTAGAGGAGTGGAGATATCTGCTGGAGGGAGCTCGTCATCCTGTTACTATTTTTACGGATCACAAAAATCTGTTATATTTGCAGTCAGCCCAATGTTTGAATCCTCGTCAGGCAAGATGGTCACTTTTCTTTTTCCCGGTTTGAGCTCATCATAACCTTCAAACCAGCTTCCAAGAATCGAAAAGCAGACGCCTTATCTCGGGCGTTTGTGGTGTCCTCTGACTATGAAGATTGTCCTAATCATCCCATATTGGATCCCAAATGTGTGACTCTGGCCACTTCCTCCACCAAGGTGCCTCCATCTCTACGTAAAAAAAATATTATCGTGGTATCATTCTTCACGCTTTTCTGGACATTCGGGTGAACGCAAGACGTTAGAAGTCCTTTCTCGAAGCTACTGGTGGCCCTCTATGAGGAGAGATGTCAAAGAATTTGTGGCCGCGTGTGAGGTGTGTTCCCAGTTTAAAACCCCCCGCAGAACACCGGCGGGATTACTTCAACCACTACCCATTCCTTCCAAGCCTTGGACCCATATTTGTATGGACTTTATCACTGATCTTCCTCCTAGTAAAAAGTGCAATACCATCTGGGTAGTGGTGGATAGATTTTCGAAAATGGCACATTTTGTTCCTTTGACCGGTTTACCTTCCTCATCTACTCTGGCTGACCATTTTATCAAGGAGATCTTCTGAATTCATGGATGTCCATCTGAGATTGTTTCGGATAGAGGAGTACAGTTCGTCTCCAGATTCTGGCGAGCCCTTTGCAAGACCTTGGCTATCCGATTGTCACTATCCTGCTCCTACCATCCTCAATCAAATGGACAGACCGAGAGAGTCAACCAAGATCTTGAGACTTTCATAAGGATGTTCTCCTCAGCCAACCAAGACAACTGGGTAGATTTACTTCCATGGGCTGAATTCGCCCATAACAATATGTATCACGAGTCATCTTCAAAAAGTCCATTCTTTGTGGTATACGGTCACCATCCGTCTTTCCCAGAATTTCCTGCCCTCCCTCCCACCCAAGTTCCTGCAGTGGAGAGTGTATGTCAGAATTTCAAAAATATCTGGTCTCAAGTTAATTCCTGCTTGAAGAAGACATCTGCCAGATACAAATGTTTTGCTGATAAAAAGAGGCGAGCTATTCCTCCACTGAAAATTGGAGACCGCGTATGGCTTTCTACCAAAAATATTCGCCTGAAGGTTCCGTCCATGAAGTTCGCTCCCCGTTTCATTGGTCCATACAAGATCACTCAGGTGATAAATCCGGTCTGCTTCAAACTACTATTACCTAAGAACCTTCGTATCTCCAATGCCTTCCATGTGTCATTACTCAAGTCTCTTATCATCAACCGTTTCTCTGTTCCTCATTCAGCACCTCGGCCAGTACAAGTTCATCAAGAGGAAGAGTTTGAAATGACTCATATTTTAGATGCTAAAATTTTGCGAGGAGTTCTTCGCTTTCTTGTGCATTGGAAGGGCTTTGGTCTAGAGGAGCGTTTTTGGATCCGCGCAGATGATCTCAGCGCTCCAGCTCTTCTAAAAAGATTTTATTCCAAGTATCCGGGCAAACCCGGCTCCAAGTGTTCTGTGCCCACCTTTAAAAGGGGGGGTACTGTCACTCACCGGACCGTGAGTGCCTCTGCGCTGGTGCGTGGTTCTCTAGCCTTCCTGCCGGCGCCTGTCGTGAGCAGCGGCCGTCCGCCATCTTGATGGACTGCACATGCGCAGCACCCAAGAACTCTTATGACCTTTGCTTTTAATCTAATTGGAGGATCAGGCACCTCTCCCTATTTAAGGCACCTGTGCTCATTACATCGTTGCCTGATCTTGAGTCTCATTCCCTGTGAGTCTCTGAAGGTGTCTCCTGTGTCCTGCTCGTGTTTTCAGTTTCCTGCTGATTACCTGCTCTACTCATCGGTGGTTCCCATACCCGCTACTGCCTCCTGTGTCATGCTCGTGTCTTCAGCTTCCTGCTGATTACCTGCTCTACTCATCGGTGGATCTCAGACCCGCTACTGACTTCTGTATCCTGCTCGTGTCCTCATCTGTCTGCTGGATTACCTGCTCCGCTCATCAGCGGTTCTCACACCCGCTACTGACTCTTGTATCCTCCTCGTGTCCTCAGCTGTCTGTTGGATTACCTGCTCTGCTCACCTGCGGTTCCCATACCCGCTTCAGCCGTTCAGCGCTCCTGCTGTGCCTGCATATCCTCGTGGACAAGTTTCTCTACTCATCAGCGGTATGCTTACTTACTATTGACTTTAAACTGTTACCTTGCATATCCGCATAGGACAAGCTACTCAGCAGCGGTATCCATACACGCTATAGACTATTAGATATAACGCTGCATATCTGTTTGGAGCAAGTTCCTCTGTGCTCTTATTGTATTCATACAATTATTGACTCTATTCATTCCTCCACTTATCCTCACCTGGACAAGTCCTTACCTCCTCGCAGTGGTACAACTTGCTGTCCGCAGACCACTGACGCCTCCTCTACCTACCTGCACCTGAACAAGTCTTCTCATCACAGCAGTGGTACAACTTGCTGAACGCAGACCACTGACTTCCCGCTACCCTACCTGCACCTGGACAAGTCTTCTCATCACAGCAGTGGTACAACTTGCTGAACGCAGACCACTGACTTCCCGCTACCTACCTGCACCTGGACAAGTCTTCCCTTCACAGCAGTGGTACAACTTGCTGAACGCAGACCACTGACTCTCCCATTACCTTCCTTCACCTGCTCACGTCCACCCGGCTCTCCGTGGTTGAAACCTGCCTTCCATTATAGCTGCAAGTCGCTGACTTATCTACCAGTATAGCTGCAAGTCACTGACTACCATCAATTCCATTGGCATCCTCTCTCCATCTGCTGTTATATATGTTCCACTATTCACCCTGCTGCCAGAGGACCGCTGTGCAAACTCCACCTCTCTGGTAAGCATAGTCACCTGGTGAATCCTGGGCAGAACTCCTAGTGCCTGTGACAGGTGGGCTCGTTGACGGAAGGGAGAAGGCCCAGGACTGGGGATCACCCTGGAGCAGAGAGATTACAATCCCGACTCTCTGCTGTTCTGAACCAGAGGAGCACGGTCTCAGGCGAAAGTATAGGTTTTCAACAGTAACTCCCTGGGCGCTTGAAACAGTAAATGGTACAGTACAGTAAATGATAGCAAAAACAGATTTATTAGGGGCAGTAAAACGAATAACAGCCCTACAGTGTATTTACACTGACACAGTAATATAAAACCAGCACATAAACATTTTATATGCCATCCAAATAGGCTAGCAATATCCGTGTCAATTCCAGATAGATCCACATGGACCATAAATAGCACGGGTCTTTGATGGGGCTAATAATAGTCCACTTTCACGCCAAAGAAACGATTGCAGCCAGTACTGTGCCAAAAAAGGAAAGTGCACAAATCTCCTTATGGTCTGTCAGCCGACAGTAGGTTCCAGCGGAGAAAACTTAACACGGACCTTTTAATAAGGGACTTACCCTTAATCGTTTAGGACCAATAATGTCCTTTTAGGTCCTTGCTTGGTGCCAGGAAAGACCGATGCACTGAATATTCCCGATGCGCTGGAGAGCGATGTGACAACCCGGAAGTTGCTGACAGTCTCGTGGTCGGCAGAGTTGCGCATGCGCATGCGTGACCGGGTCCATTTGCTATCAACAGCGGTGATAAGAGTCAGTTTGTGTGGCCCTAGACGGGCGAGAGTGGGTCGATCCAACGCGTTTCGCACTAGGCTTTTTCAGGGATCAATAGTATACTGCAAGCCGCGGCTGGAGTTAAATATAGAACTTCCTGGAAATCCTCTAATGGGTAGTGGCCTGGGCTGAGTCTGTAAATGATGGACAGGTGGATTGTCCAATCCTCGAGTAATGATAGTTCATTCTAGATGGGGATAGGTTTTCCCTTTGTTTGGTAAACATCGTCCACATGTTTATCAGTAGAGTCAAAAGAACTGGACTTCTTATAACGTGCCGAATAAAGTGATTCATCATATAATGCCAAAATAGTCATTTTCTATAAACTCAATTGCATTTTATCCTGTTTTTCTTATTGTTTCCTTATTGTTAAGTACAGATATGAGTCACTAATGAAGGAAACAGTGTTGGTACATTTCATTAGGCCATACAATATTCCTTAGCGGGTTTCTGTTGCATTATTCCCGTTATCCTTAATATCTGGCACGAGCACAAAATTATAGGTCTTTTATAATGAAGGCAAAAATAAATAAATAAATATAGCTCCTTAGCCACTTATACATGTACTAAGTGACCATTCTCAAATTGTGGAGTTAAAAAACTCCTGGTTACAGTATCACTTAGAAAGAGATGATGGTTATAGTGTAGAAGGTGATAGTCCTAATCTAATACGGGGTAGGCACTAGGTGGCCAATGATATTAATGGAGAAAGTGATTGAGCTCAAAATCTATATTCAGGCCTTTTGGTGTAAGGGTCTTGACACTGAATATTCGTTTGGACTCTTCCTTAGACATAAGCTTAATGTAATCGCCCCCCCCTCCAGGGCTTAGGAACTTTTTTTATGCCCATGAATTTAAGTAGAGAAGGGTCCTTCGAATGGTGATTAGCAAAGTGATCAGAAACACTATGTTTATCGAACCCATTCCGTATATTCCTCTGATGTTCAGAAATGCGGATGTGTAATTTCCTAATAGTTCTGCCTATATATTGCAACCCACAGGGGCATTGCAGAAGGTAAATGACCCCTGTGGTGTCGCAATTGATCTTGTCCTCTATAGTGAAATTTTCCCCAGTGTTATGGGATGTGAATTGGGTAGTAGGTTTGGTAGAACTGGTATTACTCTCCCTGCAGGCTCCACATCTATTGCAGTGATAGAACCCAGTGCTATTCTCATTAAGCCAGGTGTTGGTATTGGTGGATAGGCTAGGTGGAATGGTACTTTGAACTAATTTTGTTCTTAAACTTCGGGCTTTTGTGTATATAAACCTTGGTTTGTCTGGAATGTAACCCTTCAGTTTTTCATCTTCCAACAGAACCTTCCAGTTTTTTTTCCCAATTTGCTCGATTTTCTTGGCATCCTTGTTATATTGTTTGATAAAGGGAATCTCTATGAACGGTATTTCGTCTCTTTTATTGTTCAGGATACTCTCCCTATCAATATCCCTGACAGTAGAAATGGTGAAAGTATAACTTGCAACTCCCTTAAAGTTGCGGAAGGCAGGTCTGCTTCCCGAAAAACAATCGGGCAAGTTCAGTTTCGGCTCTGTAAAGATGCCAGAGGAGGCCTGTTGAAGCTACGGGTTTCTGGAGGACTCTTCTTGCGCTGACATGCGATGAGATAAACCCTGTACAACTTGGGATATAGCCTGGATCTGATTAGCCAGGACCTGGGCTGGAGAAAGATTTGGGCCGCTGTCGTCCATGACAGAATTACCTCCAATCTTCACTGGACGCTTATAATGTTATGGCAACCAATGCGGCATAAACGTGTAGAACTATGCAGTAGAGGTCTTCACCTATAGCAGCTGCCTTTCCCGTAGAGACTAGATGCGCTGACAAGTACTCGGATGCCCCCAGGACTTACACTCAGTGTAGTACAAGTTTATGTCTACACGGCGGCGCACAGGTACAGGAGGTAATACACGGAGTAGGGTCCGGTCAGAGAATTGCGGAGTTACCAGGCACATGTGGAGATGACAGGTGCTAGCTAGATAAGGGTCACAGGCAAATGTTCAGAATCCGAGCAGAGGCAAAAGATCAAGGTCACAGGCAATTATTCAGAAACCAGATGCAGGCAAAAAGATCATGGTCACAGACAAATGTTCAGAATCCAGGTGCAGGCAAAAGATCAGGGTCGCAGGCAAATATTCAGAATCCAGGAACAGGCAGAGGTCATACAAGAGGGAACAATCAGAGGTTAAACACCAACAGGGCTCATAAGCAGGCAGCAGTACTGTGAACAAAGCGCTATAACCGGCAGTGAGGCTCAGACCTCACTGCCTTAGATAGTACTAAGAGCCAATCAGGATAGAGGAGGACAGCGCTGACAATCATACAACGATAGAAATAATGTAACAAACGGCGCTAATCTCAGCTCATAAAAATATAGTTATATATAGCATCCAAAGTATGCTCTACCGCTATCCATTAGTTCATGTAGTGAATCAAAGTATATGTCTCATCAAATTTTTCAAATAATTCTTCCTTGATACAGATGTTGTGTTAAAGTATCTTCAAGAAGTCAAATCCACTTATGAGATTATCCTCAAATATAAAGAGAAGTTTGTATCAGAATGTTATGTCAGACACCCCCTGTGTGTATCACAAAAACCGCACTCCAATTACAGGGAATAGGTGAAATTAAACCCCATCATTAGCACAACGTGTATCATGCAGGGAAAGAAAGGGGTATATATCAGTGAGTGAATATCACCATGAAGAACTTACACAGCACAGATAGTATGGCTAACAAAGTACTGTTATAATGGTATATCACAGGTTCCGTATATCACCAATACTTCTCACGTAAATCTCTCTCCAGAATTCCCTCAGTATTGTTCAAATCCAATTGCATAAGAGAGATATAAAAGAGTATATAGTGCTTTATCTTTTATTACAAACATTAACCACAAAAGGTGTACATGAAAATAGATATAAAAGCCACAATCGAAAATTCCATCCACAAATACAGCGTATAAAATAGGGGCAAGGCCGCCTACCAGAGTTCCGGAAAACAAACAGCGTGTAGCATGCCAATATAGTCTGTCTGCTTCCTGTAGTAATATTACCAGCTCTGTGACGGCGGTCCCACTCCTACAGCTCCAACGCGTTTTGACCCTATGCCTGTCGGGTCTTTATCAAAGCTTATCATATACGTTGAGCTGATTGTCTTTTTATAGTTACATCGGGTAACTATCTCCATCTACTTCCGGAAATACCTATACGGCTGTGCGTGTCTCAGACCAACTCCAAAACGAGGTCTGGCATGCAAATAGCTTTATACATAGAATTCTCTACATACAAAACACACATTCTTGCAGAAACAGTCTGTTCTATACAGGGAATTGACTGAAAAGTAAAAACATGAAAAACAACAAAGTAGCGCCGTTTGTTACATTATTTCTATTGTTATATGCTATGTTTTAGGCTAGGGTGGAACCTATTTATATGTAAATATCGTCAGCTCTTCTATTTTTGCACGGATAGTTCTTTTCATTTTTGTTTGTCAATAGGGCTGACAATCAGCCTCAGGAGGCTGCTAATTAATTACTAGCTAGAACTGGCATAGGTAATAACATAAACCAGGAAGCATGTATAAAAATATAAATGAACCAGTTTAAATTATATGAGAGCTCCCCCTGAAGTTGGAGGATGTCCCTACACCCTCCTACATCTATGCCACAAGGATAATCCCAAAGAATAACAGAGCATAGAAACTAAAGCACACGCCCGGCTGCTAGATCACACCAGGATGCGGCGTACCGCCACGGCTCGTGACAGGTAAAAGCTTTTTTTTACATTTTTGTTTCCCTGACTTAAAACCACTATGCACTTCAACATAGATTTTAGCAGATGACGTAGAGGGATTTCTATCATCATGACTGGTGCCAGAAGCTGCTTGGTGCTCCTGGTCTTCTGTGGACTGATGTGAATCCATATCGATGGCACAGAGCAATGTCACTGGAGAGGAGACTGATAAGAAGAACACTGCCTTCTCTCCTAAATCGCAGATGATTAAAAAGACTACCAACTATAAAGGTATTTTTAATCTTTCTAAAAGAACCTTAGATCCTATGGAAATACAAGTTTTAGAGAAAGGTTTAAAATTTTCTCCCAGTACTGATCCTTACCTTTTTGATCTTTTTGTAGAATTAAATAAGTACTTCAGAGATCTATGCAGACATAGTTTTTTATTGCTAATAAGAAACTGAAAGAGAAAGGTATGGAAGACCACTCACCAATATTACTAGAAAAAAATGACCATGAACCCCTAAAGATATTGGAAGAATTTTGGACTAATAATAACACAATAGATGATGAGGAACACACAATTCCAATTTATGATATAAATACACTATATCTTAATAGCACAAGGGAAGAAAAAGATATAGATTCAGAGACCAATATATTTAGGTTGAGATCTAACTTTTATCCTATCCAACAAAAAAGCATAGCAATACAGTGCTTCTATAGAGCGACCTTAAACGAATTTCAAGATATATGTAAGAAAAATTCTCTTAATTATAAAAAGAAACATAATTATACCTACAACAAGAACCTGTCTAGAGAAGAATGGAAGGCCCTCAGAAAACTTCAATCTAACTCAGATATTACTATAAAAGCAGCAGACAAAAGGGGGGGTTAGTTATATTAAATTATCAAGACTATTTAAAAGTATACAGACAACTGAATGATAATCACTTCTATATAAAAATTGACACCAATCCCACGAAAGAATACCAAGAGCTCTTGAAAAATCTATTAAACACAGCCCTAAAAGAGGGCATAATTTCTAAAGACTGTTGGCACTACTTATGGGTGCCATACCCTATAACTCCCACCTTTTATATCTTACCCAAGATTCATAAGTCACTTGTTTCACCCCCAGGACGCCCCATAGTTTCCGGGATTGGGTCGCTCAGCACAAATCTCTCACATTATATAGATTTCTATTTACAGGAATTCGTTGTGTCTTTACAATCTTACATTAAAGACACAACACACTTATTAAGAATTTTGAAAGATATACCATGGAAATCATCATATCACTTTATTACACTAGATGTCACAGCACTGTATACAAATATTCCACATAAAAAAGGTATAGATGTCATTCAGGAAGTTCTATATGGTAGTGAGATGGTCTCTGGAAAACAACAATTCATTATAGATTCTATAACATACCTTCTATCTCATAACTATTTTATTTTTAGTTATGTTTTATTTTTATGTATATTTTTTTTTTTATTTTTTTTGCTTGTTTGTTTGTTTTTTCCCTGTTTTGTGGCTTTTTTTTTTTTTAGATCATTTCTCCAGAAATGGAATAGATAAGAGGGGAGAGGGTGTGAGGGGGAGGTATAGAGTGGGAACTGGTCACATAGACATAGATAGCAAATACTCTTTTCAGCTCATCCCGGCCTCCGAGGCGGCCGAATCCCTTTGGGGTTTACATTTGTTTATTTGCTTTTTGGAAGCGTGGCTCAACACATCAGTGTGCCACTAGGAACAACTATTTAATCAGCAGAAAGGGTATATTAGAATATTAGAAAGAGGTAAATTCAATAAATGACCACAAGATGGCAGCAAAGTTACATATAGAAAATGAAGCAATCTGATCTGTGCAATCTGTTAGGTCTGAAACCGGCAACAGCTGCAAAGAGCTCAATAATGAGGGATACTCACTATCAGTTGATTTCACAGCAAAATCTATTGGTCAGAGGAAGTCCCAGGCAGAACTCAGGTGTATGCTGCTCTAAGAAGAGGCAATGGGCTCCAGAGGATCCTGCCAGCAGAGAGAAGCCGCGGGTGGACGGAGACACACTCCGATGCAGGGGCTGGACTCAGCAGCATGCAGCGCAATCAAGGCAGAGATCCAGGACAGAGAGAAAGTTCCGAGATCGCCGACAGGCGGGTTTCCTCACCACGGACGCAGTCAGGTAAGTTGATTCTGGAGTGGTGCCTCCGGGAGCGCTATAGAGGTGGTCTGGGATACTGCAGGCACTCGGATCTATCGGGATCCCACCAGGTTCCGCGGCCAGTTGGCACAAATAGAGTTCCCAGGGGGATCCAGCTCAATCGATCTGTGCCACCAAGCTGTCGCAGCGGGTCAGATGTTCCCTTCAGTTGTGCCTCCGCTATCAGGGTTCTTTTATTTAATGTCGGGATTGCCGACGGCGGGGGAAGTTCTTCAGCTCCCGTAGGAGATAGAGGGGTCGCCTCCAGAGAGGTTTTTATCCCAGGTGGATGTGGGCTCTGGACTTTTTGTCTCCCTTAGAAATCCGGTGCCTGGGTCCCGCAGCGACGGGATTTCTCCCCGAGATTTGGCGGGAAAACAGGCCCGAAATCAGAAACAGAGTCAGCTCGTTATAGATGGGGCAAACAGAGCTGACCGTGGGTACACGTGGTCCCAGTCACTACCTCAAGCTGTCGTGGTCACAATCAGGCTGTGAGGGGTCCAAATCAGCATTTTAGGGATAGTTAAGTACGGAGCTAGAGTGAAACACGTCTAGCTACAATGGCGTCCAGGCCACGCCCCCAACTATTTTATTTTTAATTCAGAATATTATCTACAAATTACAGGGACGGCCATGGGCACGGGGTTCGTGCCTAGCTATGCCAACATATACATGGGACACTTCAAATCCAGGTATGTGTGGGATAGTGTGTATAGGGCGAACCTCATGTACTATGGCCGGTACATAGACGATCTCATCATCATTTGGGATGGAGAAATAGAATTGATTAATAAATTCATTACACATCTTAATCATAATGATTATAATTTATCATTTACAGGTAATTGGACTACTGAATCAGTACATTTCCTGGATCTTACACTTTTGACACAGGAATCTAGAATAATAACGGTCAATTATCAGAAACCAGTAGATACAAATAATTACATAGAATTTAGTAGTGGACATTATAAACCATGGCTAACAAATATTCCCAAAAACCTACTTAGTAGAATAAGGTGAAACTGTTCAGATGTTCATAATTTTGATAAACAAGCGAAAGATATGATAAAAGCTTTTGAAGAAAAAGGATGTCTTTTAAAAACTCTCAAAACAGCATACGAATATAGTAAAAAACTAGATTGTAATTCATTATTAGAACCAAAAAAGATTCCACTTAAAAATACTAATAAAGAAAGATTAACTGAAAGAAAGAATAATGTAAAATGTATCACAAAATATAATAATAAGTCAAAAGTAATAAAACATATTATTCATAAAAATTATCATATCTTAAAACAAGACCCCATTTTAGGAACCACCATCCCGGAAAAACCTATAATAATATTTAAGAAAAAAACCAACTTAAGAGATATTTTAGCACCAAGTCATTTTTATTTAGAAAAAGAAAAAAACAATGAATCACAATCTTTGAGCATAAAAGGAGATATAAAGGGGAATTATAAATGCGGAACATTAAGCTGTACTATATGCCAACATATAAAAAACAAGAATAAAGAAGTTGTCTCACATTGCTCCAAGTAAATTTTTACAATCAAGGGTTTCTATAATTGCAATACTACATATGCCATCTACGTACTGCAGTGCCCTTGTGGCCTGCAGTACGTGGGCAGAACTAATAGAAAAATACGTGTTAGGTTCATGGAACACAGACGAAACATAATCAATAAAGTACAAAATCACAGTGTATCTAGACATTTTCTAGATTCGCATTCTGCGAACCCTTTGGGTTTAAAGATAACCGTTATAGAATCTATAAAATCCAAGGTTAGAGGTGGAGATAGATTCAGAACTCTATGTGAGAAAGAGACATTCTGGATTTTTAAACTCCAAACCCTGATAACGGAAGGTTTAAATGAACACTTAGAATTTAATTGTAGATAATCCAACATTACATTTATATAGTTTTGGACTATACTTATACTGATTTACTTCTTTTGTTTATAATACATTAATTATTCATGTATCTTTAAGATATTAATTTAAAATAGATACATATATTTTTAGTATATTATTTAAAAATTGTTTATCTACATATTCATCAATATACCATTATATTCCATTCATATATAAAATTAGGCTCTTTAGCTTCCCAATTGATACATGCTTAACTCTGGAAATCTAATCATGAATTTTTAAAATGTTACTAACTCCTTAAATGGGCTAGATAACAAAACCCTGCATATATAATACAAAGGATTGATACGTAATGTGTGTATACACTTGGTCTAACTTTTAGACATAGTAGTATATACCTATTATTTATTGTATATCTCACCTATAACCACAGAATATTATGCATTCTGTTCTTATCCATCAAGCAAGAAGCACACTCTTGTCCTATATATATATATATATATATATATATATATATATATATACATTTCTATCCATGTCCTTATCATATTTCTACAGTATAAGATTATCTTTTTTTTTCTATATTCATTCCAATACATATGCCACTTTTTCTCCTAATAAAATCAGAAGCTTCAGTGGCTCAATTGCTACTTGCTTTGTGATTTAACTACACGGGTTCAATTCCCTGCAGGAATTTAATATTTTTTTTGAAATGTAACTAATACTAAAATACAAGTTACGGAACAAAAATGATATCTGATAAAATCTGATATGAACCACAATTGATTTCATTTTAATTCTAATTCTAAATATAATAATATCCACTTATTGTTCAGAAAACAGAGGGAATTTCTATATAATGAAAAATCCCTCTATGAATGGAGATAAGAGATACTTATAATAGAAATGTAATAATGTGATAACTTATACAACACCATATATCATGTGGACATTTTGTGAACCTGTATAAAATGGTTTTTGAACATTATATAAGATATATTAACATCGATAGAGCTTTGTAAAGCTACAGAAATTTCGACCAACTATTTATGCCGAGCAATTTTACATGCGATCGATGGTCCGATCGCTCGGTCCATGGACTGCATACATACTAGCCTTGTTTAGGACGAGAAAGGGAAGAGCGGACGTCCCGTTAGCGACTTTTTACAGCCATGTTGTCGTGAACAATGATTTAAATTCCGTACACACTGCAGCGACATTTGCGGGGAAATGTACGAGATATCGAAGACATTAGCATAAAGGGGCAGAGCTTTAGCTATAGTTAACTCCCTTCATTTCTATAAAATAGAAGTTTAGTAATATACATTACATTTAGAAAAATATTTAACTGCTAAAGTGGAATGCAATGAATATTCCCTAATAAAAAAAACCCTTCGTATGTAATGGAATGCTCCATTCTCAGCGTGCATCATCGCTGACTGGTCCACAGCAGAAACAAACGCCCATGTCTGAGTGTATAAAACAACAGAGGAACCTGGTTGGCGCCGAGGAGCGTCAGAAGATGGAGACAGAGAGAGTGACAGTGGGGGTTGCGGGTGAGGAGAAGATGTCAGTGGGGGTTGCGGGTGAGGAGAAGGTGTCAGTGGGGGTTGCATCTATGGAGACGGAGACGGAGATAGAGTCAGAGATGGTGCTGGAAGGGCCAAAAAATGTTGGAAAAGTTAAGGTGGGGGATGGAGATACTCAAGAAGAGCAAAAAGCAAATCC
This sequence comes from Mixophyes fleayi, assembly GCF_038048845.1. Lineage (NCBI taxonomy): Eukaryota > Metazoa > Chordata > Amphibia > Anura > Limnodynastidae > Mixophyes > Mixophyes fleayi. The sequence goes on from NC_134408.1 coordinate 73,733,594, forward strand.
AATGAGCCCAAGAGCGGTGGAGATGATGGTAAAAGTACTGGACCAGGACGACAACGACATTAAAAAAGGTCAGTAGCAGATGTAGTGTACCTGTATTGTAGATGTAGATGTAGTGTCACATAAAGCAGTCGAAAATGCTAATTTATAACCTAATTTTTTATGTCAGAACGAAGATTTAACGGTGAGAAGGCCTGTTTAAATACCACTGATACCACTAATGTTAGCAAACAAGGAGAAATTGAACAAGAAAAATATACTAAAGAAGTTCTACACAAAGGTATTTCAGTGAACATGTGTAGACATGTAAATGCTTTGGGCACATACCTGTACCGTTATAATAACCAAAATGGCACCTGTTTTCCAGAATGCTCGGAGGTTAAGCCCGCTACTGTTGCGATTTCGCCACAGGGACCAAAATATAGATATAAACTGATCTCGAGCAGTGTGAAAGGTGAGAAAATGAGAGTATTTATGTCGTAGATTGTTTATTACATATAGAAGTTAAATGATAAACATTTTTTATTTCCTTGTTTCGTAGATAAAGAAATCAAAGGGAATAGAAATGACATCAAGACCAGTTCTGCCACAAACCAGTAGCACCTTTAAAAATAACTTAAAAATAATACTCTGCAGTATTCAGCTCTCTGATTGGTATGGGCGCGCTCACTTCTCATGCGGATCTTTCTTACAGCTGTGTGTGTTACAATTTTTGTACCTTTTTCTTGCAATAAAAATGTTGCTTGAACACTGTGTGGTTTATTCTGGGTAATTCACAATTATAGGTTAATAAAGGTTAATATAAATTTAATAGGTTATAAAGGTATAAGTGTATAAAGAGTAAATATGAATACATAGACGCAAAGGGTAATAACACACGTGCTTTACACAAGTGTAATGGTCTGCAGCCAGACAGGTGCAATATACATCGATACTAAACACAGTGATGTGCGGATTCCGCACCACGTGGGACTGGGATTGACATAAAAATTAACACACACGCCCCCAGGTCGAGGAAGTATTGGAGGATTGTCGTGGATCCGTCGGAAGTTCATACACACTGCACAGTGGTAACGAGATTGGAACGAAAATATTAAACGGTACGACCAACCAAATGAGGTGAGAATTGTCCATTTGGGCAGACTTTCGACCATCGTGTAACTGTACACACTGACCCGACTTTTGAACGAGCGGTCGTATGTCGGCAGTTTGAGCCGATTATTGGACGAAAACAGTGTAGTGTGTACCCAGCTTTAGTGTGAGATCCTTGAAAAATCATGCTGTTAATTAAAAACACCAGCATCTAATTTATGCAAGCAGGCTCTATAAATAGCAACCATAAATCATCCACAGACTATCTTTGAGAAAGTCAGCTTGGGAGCTGACGAAACGCGTTACGTGGTATTGGCAGACTCTCACATTGCTCTATATTTTTTCGGACATATTCATTGGAAAAACATATTATTCTGGCAGATCGTGATTCAACAAGCCTCATCACATGTGGACATTATTACCTCAACGCCTTCAGTTCAGTGAGTCTTACGAATAGCGCTGGTATATTCCTATCTCATACACAATTATACAGATCCTCATCAAGATATACATCTAATCCCACACAGACTGGGTAATGCGACTATCATCCTCAGGCACCAGTTATTAGACACATGGTGTCATTACGAAGATCTATATAAAGGATATGTTATCAGTATACTATCATTGGATACATGCAGAGTCTTGGTCTGGAGAATCAACACTTAGCTGTTGAAATAAGAGTTTTCAGTAACTCCAGCTCCTCAATTCCACCTACTCCGTGTAGAGGGCATCGCTTTATCACAGATTACTACACAAAGTATGAAATAGTTGATACATATACTACCTACAACTATATGGAGACATCACACTCTGAACATCAATAAAAGAAAGAAGGCTACAAACGATTACCACAGTAAGAGGCACTTATATGCCTTCTCCCTTTTTTTATCGAAGTTGTACATCTCATTCTTTGAGACCATATTAACATCTATATATGTATATATATATGTTTCTCATTTGTGATCAATAACAATAGACTTGCATCTTTTTTTGGATTATTGATGTCATATTACTATATTTATCCTATGAGATTATTATACCCTCAAGTGCACTGGCCAGTCACTAAATACCTACTTTTAGGTTAATTTATTTTATTATATCATATTTATTGTATATTTATGTATTTTTATTTATATGTGCATCTTTGGAATTTAAAATAAATCTGCATTATACAAAGTCCGTCATCTGAGGATATATATTTTTTATTTTATGCATATATATCGTGGTGAATCCCACTCTTTCAAACTTCATTCTCTCCTGTTTCAGTGTGAGCGCAGACGTCAACATGGAGGAAGTACTGAGAATCCCTCATGAATGTGGCCGCTGCGCAGCAAGAACAGCAAGCTCAGATCCTACGAGTTGCCGAGGCACAGGTGGAAAACACAAGGCTCTTAAGAGAAGAGTTAAGCCAGGTGAGGCATGACAGAAATGAACCACTTGGTCCTGTTCTCCAGAAAATGTCGCCAGGTGATGACATAGAAGCATATCTGGTGTCCTTTGAGAGACTTGCAAAAAGGGCAAAATGGCCTACCTAAAGACTGGGCTGAAAGGCTGGCGCCATATCTGACTGGTGAAGCTCAGCGAGCTTATATGGATCTAGATGAGGAACAGGCCTCTGACTATCTGTGCCTAAAGTCTAAGATATTGGCTTGCATTGGAGTTTCCGGGCCAGGCCGAGCCCAGCGCTATCACCAATGGCGCTATGATAAAGAAAAAACGGTCAGAGCGCAAGTGGCTGAGCTTTCTAAAATTTTAAAGAAATGGCTGCAGCCTGAGGAGAATTCACCTTCTCGGATTATTGAAGTTCTGGCGATAGATCACTGCATCCGGGGGCTGAAGCGCGATTTGCAAAGGTGGGTTCTGCAATCAGACCCACAAACTTATGAAGAGCTTGCCATCGTGGTAGAAAGGTTTTGTGCACTACAGTAAATGACTAAAGAACCTGCATTTGTGCCAAAGCCGCTGCCACGCCAAAAGCCAGGTTTGACAATCCTTGCTACAGGGCCCAATGGCAAAACTGCTACGGACAGAGGGCCAGGTGCAAAGCTGTCTAATCTGAAGTGTTTTGAATGTGGTGAGCCAGGCCACTTTAAGGCAGAGTGTCCTAAACTAACGGAACCCATGGACTGTTTCGTGGCACATATTGGGACTGCTTTTCCAAGCTGTTTTACCATGAGTCCCACATCAGGAAGTCCTTGTTTGTTCCGGGTGACTGTGCTAATCAACCAAAACCTTGTTCTGGCCTTGGTTGACTCGGGGAGTGAACTCTCATTGGTTTCCAGCTCTGCCTTACCCGAAACCATAACTTCTCGGTTGCCCAAGGTGAAGGTTCTTTGCGTACGTGGCACGACAGAGGAGTATGAAAGAACAATACTACCAGTCACACTCAAAGACAAAACTGTTATGGTGGTAGCTGCCATAGCACCTAAACTCCCATATCCACTCATTTTGGGGCGAGACTTCCCACTGTTTAATGATGTCCTCGGTGAGCAGATCCGGCCGGACATGCCGGCAATTGATGCAACGGTCGGAGGCCCGATCTTAAAGGAGCTGCCTAAGAATCCACAACTTCTGGGCATCGATCTTTGGCAACCGCCAAACCGGAATGCCATCCTGGGAGTCACAGCAGGAGTTCCACAAAAGCATCCACCTGCGGGGAAACATGGACAGTCCAAACTAGCATTGGTCGATGATGTCGCAGATGAGCCCACCCCGCCTGTCAGTGTGGATACGGACTGGTCCGCAATACCAATTTTGTTTCCTTTGCAGGACTTTGCTCGAGACCAACTTAATGATGCCACTTTGGAACATGCCTTCAAAAGTGTGACTGAGGTAAATGGGGCAGCAAAAGCTGCCCAGCCTGCAGAAGGTATACCATATTTTATTGTTAAAAATAATTTCCTGTATAGAGTTGCTACTGTACAGGGATAAAAAGTAGAACAATTAATGGTTCCTCAGGTCCATGTAACCCGAGTGTTAAAAGCAGCACATACACATGTCTGTGGGGGACACCTAGGGGAGGATAAAACACGGGAACGAGTTCTGCTTAGGTTTTACTGGCCCGATGTACACATGGCAGTGAAAAAGTATTGCCGGTCCTGTCCCATTTGTCAGAGAACCTGTCCCAAACCCATGTACATGGCACCTCTCATTCCAATTCCAATAGTACAAGTTCCCTTTGAACGGATAGCTATGGACCTTGTGGGGCCACTGGAAAAATCTGCACGTGGGCAACAATATATACTAGTGGTGCTTGACTATGCAACCAGGTATCCAGAGGCAATTCCCCTATGAAACATAAAATCCAGCACCATAGCTAAGGAACTTGTATTGATGTTTACACGCTTGGGAATACCCAAAGAAATTCTCACAGATCAGGGTACTCCATTCATGTCTAAACTGATGAAGGACATGTGCCAGTTGCTAGGGGTTACGGCGTATCACACCTCTTTATACCATCCACAAACAGATGGCTTGGTGGAACGCTTTAACCGCACATTAAAGCACATGCTCAGGAAAGCAGTGGCTCAAGAAAAAAAAGATTGGGACACTCTTATTCCCTATTTGATGTTTGCCATCCGTGAGGTACCTCAAGCTTCAACAGGGTTTAGTCCCTTTGAGTTATTGTTTGGGAGACAGCCCAGGGATATCTTGGATATGTTTAAAAAAAGGTGGGAGCAGCAAGGTCCCAGGGAGCCAAATCTGGTCCAATTTGTGTCCCAAATGTATGAGAGGCTAGGAAAGATAGGGTCCATTGTGCAGCAACATGTAAAAGAGGCTCAGGAACGACAGAGAAAAAGTTATGATAAAAGTGCTGTTGTTCGATCTTTCAAGCCTGGGGACAAGGTCCTAGTTCTGGTTCCCACCCAGGAAAGCAAACTTTTTGCCCATTGGCAGGGTCCATATGAAGTTCTAGAGGCTGTCGTTCCTGTCAATTACAGAGTCCGCCAGTTAGGTAGGAGAAGGGAGGAGCAAATATATCATGTTAACCTCCTTAAACCTTGGCATGATGAGGAAACCTCTCCTCAGGTAGTGAGTACTGCCATTGGAGAAGTCTGAAGTGTCCATAGAGCCAGCTTTGTCCATTCAGCAGAGACAACAGACTGAAGAAATGATTCGCCGGAATAGGGATGTCTTCTCTTCCATTCCTGGGTGCACTACCTTAATCGAACACGACATTGTCACTGCGCCAGGAGTCATTGTAAAGCAGAAGCCTTATCGTATTCCAGAAGCCAGACGGGTGGACGTGAGAAAGGAGGTCGAGAAGATGCTCCAGTTAGATGTAATTGAAGAGTCCACTAGTGAATGGAATAGTCCCATTGTGCTTGTCCCGAAACCCAATGGGACAATTAGGTTCTGCAATGACTTTAGGCGCCTAAACAGTATGTCGCAGTTTGATGCCTATCCGATGCCACGTGTGGATGAACTAGTGGAAAACCTTGCTGGTAGCAATTATTTAACAACCCTTGATCTAACAAAGGGTTATTGGCAAGTTCCCCTGACTTCCACGGCCAAGCCAAAGACTGCATTTTCCAGCCCTGATGGTCTCTATCAATATAAAGTCCTACCCTTTGGGTTGCATGGGGCACCTGCCACCTTCCAAAGGGCCATGAATAAATTGCTACGACCTCACACAGATTATGCAGCCGCTTACCTGGACGATATAGTGATTTATACCCCAGACTGGGGATCACATTTAGCCAAAGTTGAGGCGGTCTTAGCTTAATTAAGGTCAGCAGGATTAACAGCTAACCCAGAGAAATGTGCCATAGCCATGAGAGAAGCCAAATATTTGGGGTACATTGTTGGTCGAGGACATGTAAAACCCCAGCTAGACAATGTGGAGGCAGTCGAAAATTGGGCAAGACCAGAAAAAAAGTCGCAGTTAAGCACCTTTTTAGGCTTAGTAGGTTACTACAGGCGGTTTGTAAGCCACTTCGCCACTAGAGCTGCTCCACTTACGGACATGTTAAAAAAAAGTTGTCCAGATAGATTAACCTGGTCTGACTCTGCAGAAACCGCCTGGTCTGATCTTCGGTTAGCTCTTTGTTCCTCTCCAGTTCTACAAGCACCAGATTTTACCCGGAGGTTCTTCCTCCAAACTGATGCTTCTGTTGTTGGCTTAGGTGCAGTCTTGTCACAGGAGAAGAATGGAGTAGAAAACCCTGTCATGTACCTAAGTCGGGAGTTGCTTCCAAGGGAACAAAAATATGCCACTGTGGAGAAAGAATGTCTCGCCATAAAATGGGCTACAGAAGCTCTGCGCTATTATCTCCTAGGCAGAGAGTTCACCTTAATAACAGACCATGCACCATTAAGATGGATGCAGAACAACCGGGAGGTAAATGCCAAGGTAACCCGCTGGTTCTTGGCACTGCAACCTTTCAAGTTCTCAGTAGAACATAGACCTGGGATTCTGCACAAGAATGCAGATGCATTGTCACGAAAATATGCGCTCCTCGCGAAGTCCGCGTCCCCCTACTTGGAGACGCTAGGGGGAGGTATGTGTAACAAAGGGAGGCATTTTTCTGACAAGAGGCAGAGAAAGTATACAAACAGAATAAAACATTGGCACAGTTATGCACCTAGGTTGAGATTAAACCAGGTAAAAACGTATGTGTAGTTTAAAGTTTGTTAACTTACATGATTTCCTCTCAGCAAACAGACAGGGTGTGTCTGTGCAAACAGAGCCACTGATGGGTGTTTTCTTTTAAAGAGAAGGTGGGTGTGTAACCTGTCCATCAAGCTAAGGCTGGGGGAGGAGTAACATGTATAAAAGCTTGTTTGTGCCATTTGTTCAGGAAGATCAACGCTGGGGAAGTTGGCTGGTCTTGAGAGAGCTGAGCTATGTCTAGCTAGTGTTTAGGGTCTCCAAGAAATGCTGTGAAATCTGTACGGTGTCAAAACATTTACCATCCTGACAATAAAACTACATAAAAAGGAAGAAGTTGTTCGTGTGTGCTTCTGCAGTAGCGGGCTCTTGCCACAGTATGTATATATATATATATATATATATATATATATATATATATATATATGTATGTATATATATGTATGTATGTATATGTATGTATACATACATCTCTTTTGCCCCCCACATTCATTCCCTTGCCCAAGCCTGTCGCTTCCAACTACGCAACATCGCCCGCATCGGTCCTTTTCTCTCTCAGGATGCCGCAAAAACTATCATCCATTCACTCATCATCTCCCGCCTCGATTATTGTAACCTCCTCACTAGCCTCCCCCACTCCCGTCTCTCCCCCCTCCGCTCTATACTCAATGCGGCCGCAAGACTCATTTTCCTCTCACGCCGCTCCTCCTCTGCCTCCCCTCTCTGCCTTGCCTTACACTGGCTCCCCTTCCCCTACAGAATCCTTTTCAAACTCCTTACCACCACTTACAAGGCTCTCTCCAACTCTACTGCCCCTTATATCTCTAACCTCCTCTCCATTCACACTCCTACCCGCTCCCTGCGTTCGGCCAACGACCGCCACCTCTCCTCCACTCTTATCACCTCTTCCCACTCCAGAATCTAAGACTTTTCCCGTGCAGCCCCCCTTCTCTGGAACGACCTCCCTCGTTCCATCCTTCTCTCTCCTACTCTGTGCTCCTTCAAATGTGCACTCAAAACTCACCTCTTCCTCAAAGCCTACCAACAATCAACTTAACCCCCATCTCCTCCTTTTAGCTCGTCCTCCCTTCTCTCCTCTTACCTCAACTGGCTCCTCTTGTGCCTGGTCTTCATCAGGAAATAAAAAATACCCCCTGATGAAGTCCAGCTGTATATGGACGAAACGCATTGAGAACTGAATTTTATTTCTTCATTGGATATCGTGGTACGACCTGAACAGGACTATTGTGGAGATTTATTGAGAACTGTGTATTCTATACACCACAAATCTGAACACTTCCTAGATGAGTACCCAAAGATACCTTTATATGTATTTTACATGTGGTTTTATGTAAGTTTGATACTTACCGTTTTATTAATAAATCTGTGATATACAGTATTACACTATCACAATTTTTATTTATATGTGGATCTGAGGTTCCAGCTGTCTAATATGGACCCCCGCATCTATGAAGAGTGTTTTTCATTAAAGATACTACTGTTAAAGATACCATCATCTGCGTGAATATATTTTATGATATTATATCTGGTACTCAGAACTATCACTCTCAGTGGTGTTTATATCTGGGATTTTAGACAGTGTTGCACATGAGTGTCTATTCTAATCATTACACTGGTTCTGCTTTTCATTTCTGTCCATAATATATCCAGTGTGATTTCACTTTATCACACTGTTCATACTCTTTTTATTTTCCAATATTGTATTGCGGTAATGAACTACGTGGCGCCCCTGTCCTTTTTTTGCCTTATATATAGATATATATATATATACACATGTGTGTATATATATATATATATATATATATATATACATACATATATACATGCATGTATATATATTTTAGGTATTCAGGTATTATCTTATATAGTTATATTGTTATAAACTATCAAATTATTCAAGTACTTTTATGGTGAATCTGATATAAGAAATTATGGGCTAGATTTACTAATGGGCGTGTTTGGCAGCGTGTTTGATCCGCCATGCAGCGCCGCATTTTGCCGTCGGGTTTGCATGTCAAACAGCCGGATTTACGAATGTGCGAGTTTCAGCTTCAAGTTGAAGCCGCCGGCGATGTCACAGTGGGATGTAATGCTCAAAGCCGCCGGCGGCTTTGAATGGAACATGGCGCTTTTGCTTTAAATCACGGTGGTTTCGTGTGATGGCGGGTTTTTTGAAAAATACACCTGTATCATGGCGTTTTACTATTGGCTACTTTCAATGTCAGGAGATTTGACATCACAAGCCCTATAAAAAGCACTGGCCTGCCACTTTTTCTTTGATAGGGGCTTGAGGAGATAAGAGATAAGAGTTTGGAGGATTGTGGATTGTTGAGAGTTGGTTTTGAGGGGTCTTGAGCAGTAATTTCTGATTGGAGTGTGAGTAGTCCTGTGTTCTTTTACAGTCTTGTGCCTTTATTTTCTGATTTAATTTCTGTCTTGTATTTATTGTATTTGTCTAGTCCTTTGTCCTCTGTTACTTGTGTGTGAGTGTGTTGTGAGTGCTTCAGTAGTTAGTCTAGTTTGTCCTTTGTGTTTGTCAGTTCTTAAGGTTTCTTGTTTTTGTGTATTCCTTGTGATTATGGCCAGAGATAGGAGGGGGGCAGAGGCTGAGGAGAGGGAGATGGAGCTGGAGGGGACAAAGGAAGGTGAGGAAGGGTTAGAGGAGACAGGACAGGGCAGGAAGACGAAGTCAGGGAGGAATGTGAGATTTTCTCATGACGAAAATTGTGTGCTGGTGCACAATATAGTTCCCTGCTACGAAATAATATTAGGGAACCTTGCAGCCCAGGCAGCGTCATCATTATGGGACCAAATATGTGAGGCCATGAACGCGGTGGGGCCATTAAAGCGGTCAGTGGCTCACTGCCGCAAAAGATTTTCAGATATTAAGAGGACACTTAAAGAAAAATTGGCTGAAGGCAGCAAGACGAACAGGTGGTGGACCCCCACTTTGTATGGAATATACCACCTATGAGGAGGAGCTGCGGCAGATACTGCCCCGGGAGATTGTAGAGGGGGTTAATGTGCAGGATACAGATGCACCCTCGTTTGGCCAACCAGTTGGTGAGTTATTTGCATTTTTTACTCTAACAGTATTGCAAGTACACATGACTTTTTAAAAAAATTATTTGTTTTTTCCAAACACATTTTTCAAATATACTGTATATATTTCAAATGATTGTTGCTGCAAATACATTGTATGCTTTTTCTAATACATCCAGATTCGCCTGTAAGAAATTCCACTCCGAGTCCAAGGTCTACTCCTCCACAGGGATTCTGCCCCTGAAGAACAAGCAGGTGCGTGTACTCTGTTTGGGGGAGAAGCAATGGAGTTAGATGTTTTTATGTGCAAATGTTGGTGTACATGTTATATATCTTGATTTTTATATGGTTTGCAATGAAAACATCATGTACTACACAGAGGGAGAACTAAAATAGTAATAGCTTACCCAAAAGCACTGTCTTGCAGAATTTTGCTGCCAGCAACATTATATTTGTGTTTCCAAATAATTTGCTTTTCTATCCCCCTCACCCAAACATAGTCCAAATGAGAATGTTTATTCAAAAGAAAAAAAATGCATCCTTAAGCAGGTTGCATAGGACAAGTAATCAGGAAATGCAAACCTTGTTAAACAATCTGTAGTTGAAAAAGATTATTCTTTTGTATCCAGTGTCCAGAATACAATATATACACATATTATATCCTATATACTTACCGTGCTTTTTCAAACACAGGTCCCTCTTCATATCAGCCAGCTCAGGGGGAGTCCTTGGAAATGTCACCGCTCACAAAGGATGAACCAAGTTGTTGATGCCCCTGTGTCTACCCTCCAGGAGCAATCACCTGGGCCTGCAGAACACACCGAAGAGCAGCTTACTGCACCTCCTACATTGGATAGAGGGAGAGAAATGGCCCAATCCATTGCAAAATTCCAACTACTCCAATCCCAGTTCATGGACACACAAACAAGGCATATGTCGCATATTGTGGGGCATTTGAGGCGTGCACACCGCAGAAATAGCCAGATACCTGCTGCGTTAAATAGAATTGCTACAGCTATTGAGCAATCTAATGTTACGATGGTCCAAATGACTGGTGCTGTGGAGGCATTACACTCAACTGTAAGGGAGGTGAATGCTAATATAAATCGGATGGCAGGGCAAATTCATCATGAAATAATGGCCCGTTTCCGGGCACCAATCTCATCTGCCACAACCAGTACCGTTAGCACGCCTAATAGATCAGTCCAGAGTACACCTCCAAGGAGAGGTGCTCGCACCAGGGGTGGCCGAGGGAGAGGAGAGAGTGTCTCCAGAGGTGCAGATGTACCTGCCAAAAGGTGTAGGTAGCCTAATGCTTGTGGTTTCTGTTTATATATTTTTATGCATGTTTGCAATGTAAATTTTCAGTTTATGCTTTCTACTGCAATAAATGCAGTTACATTTCAATGCTATCAGTCTTTCTTTTCTGCCAATTAAAGAAGAGTATACTGCTTACCAAAAACAATGCACTAATTCCACTTACACATTGACATCTGACTGTAACTTACCAGTGACTTTCAAATTTACCACATGAGGAGTCCACACTATCCTCTGTTTTAAGGTTCCAAACTCTAATAAAAAATTTAAAATAATCCATTGCTCTCACATCAAACACATTTTATAGCAATAAATGTTTTTACTAGTATGCACTTACATGTAAAGTAGTTTGCAATGAGGCGGTCTCTAATCTGCCTCCCCCTCTGTGCTCTGCACATCACCAGATGGGACACGGACCCCTACTTGTTCACTGTCTACTGTAATAATTGGTGGGCAAAGTTGATGTAAAGCCAGATTATGTAGCAGACAGCAAGCCAGCACAATATCAGACACCTTTTCAGGTACATACTTAAGCACCCCACCAGATTTATCAAGGCACCTGAACCTGGTTTTCAATAGTCCAAAGGTACGCTCTATCACACCTCTAGTGGCTATGTGTGCCTCATTATATTTGTGCTGTGCAAGAGTCTGAGGATGCAGCAGAGGAGTCATCAGCCAGGAGCGACACCCATATCCTGAATCTCCTGTAATAAAACAAAAATGTTAGCTACCATTTTATTTGAGCAGGTTGTACAGAAGTTAGCACATGTGAGGCAAATATAAAAAGATAAGGGATATATAAAACATGGTAAGTACATACCCAAAAGCCATCCCTCCGGCATTTCACCACTTTCATATTTGGCATAAAGGGTAGACTGTCTCAGGATAAAGGCGTCATGACATGAACCAGGATAGCTTGCCACAACACTCATTATACGCAGGTTAGCATCACACACAACCTGAACATTCAGGGAGTGGTAATGATGGCGATTAATGAAAACCTCTGCCCTGTGGTGAGGTGGTCTCAGGCCAATATGAATGCAATCTATTGCTCATATTACATTTGGGATACCTGCAACCCTATAGAAAGCTACCTTTAGCTCATGCCACTGTGACTCCTGGCTGGGGAAGCAGATATATCTAGGGCACACTCTTTTAAGGGCACCTAGGACCTGTTCAAAATGTCTTGAAAATGTAGGCTGCGCTATGCCAATCACTCTGGAGGACACAGATTGAAAGGAACCTGTGGCCCAAAAATGAACTGCACACAGTAGTTTGTGTAGTCCTGACACTGCATTAGAGCGGCTGGTTGTAGGCTCCAAATCATCCTTCACTTGCTCATAAAGGCTCATCAGGTTAGTACGATTGAGCCGAAACATTTGTACTACGTCCACATCAGCCAAAGAATCTGGAATCTGGAATTCAAACACACTGTAAATGCACGTGGAGTGCGCGGTCTGCGCAGGCTCCGCGGAACAGATGCCAACTGCTGTCCATCCTCCTCCTTCTCCCGCCTTTCTGCCTCCGTCAGATAAAAAGCTGCAAACATACACTGGTAAGAATGCACCACATTCCCTGCAAAAGCCATTCTCCAACAAACCCACACCTGAAAAAAATTGATGGCCCCTTTTTATAAGCATCATGATTAACTGCTTGCCAATAGACTGTGTTTGACTGTGATTTCTTCAGCCAGAAACACCTTTTTGTTTTTGTCACATTTCGATTGCATTAACATTAAATTATGGGTTCACTATGTAATGACACATTGTGCATCTTGATTATTTTTAAGCACCATTAATATTGTTGACTTTTTGAAACAAAAACAATTTATGTAAAATTATGTTGGTTTCAGAAAATAAGATGCAATCAAAAATGGGGAAAAAAATTATTTAAAACTACCCTGAAATTACATTACATTTTGCCCATTTCCCATATACAATCCTAATGGAGCAATCATTGGACATGAAATGGTGCTTTCTCTTATTTTCTGAATGGCAAAATAGCTCAAACAGCATGCTGTTTGAGCAATCTCGCCGCTCACAAGCAGCTCTTTTTTTTGGTCGTTTGCATGGCGCTTTTCCGGCTTTTTGACAAACTGACCAATAGTAAATCCGGCTGTTTGTATGTTCTACATTGTTCAAATCGTCATGGCGATTTCTAAAGTGGTGGTTTAGGAAAAAGTCATTTCTGGCCGATTGGACGGCAGTTTTACCGTTAATAAATCCGGCGTTGGCTAAACTGCTGGTAAACTCGCCGAAAATCACGCCTGTTAGTAAATCTAGCCCCATGAGTCTATTATTATGCAAGACGAGGAGCTGTGAAGTTAATTTGGGCATCTTATATATTTATGCTAGAACGTAATGCTATAAGCCTGAATGAACCTGTGTCAACTGTCTGATTTGGTACGATTAAATAACCATTTTTCAATTATTTTTCAATGGTCTGACTGCCATCATTGGAGCTTATTATTGGAAATATAATATGTAAAAAGGAGTACAATATGGTACTATGGTCGTTACCTCGATGGAGACAATCAATAAGACATGAAATCCTAGTATATGGATCCCCATGCCATCTGCTATGGTTTCTCGATGTTTCGGGGGGTATTGATTGAGATGATTTAATTGATCTATAGCAGTGGTTCCCAAACTTTTGCAGTTCGCGGCACCCTTAGAGTCTCCAAATTTTTTCAAGGCACCCCTCCAAAATAATTATTGAGCAGTCCTGTTTTAGAAGTAGTTGGGTCAAAAAAATGTAATAAGTATTTAGGTCAGGACAGAAATACTTATTTAGTTGTATGCAAAAATGCCCCCTCTGCATCCAGACACTCTGCCCCCTCTGCATCCAGACACACTGCCCCCTCTGCATCCAGACACACTGCCCTCTCTCACGCTGTGTCCCCCTCCACTGCCCCCCTCACGCTGTGTCCCCCTCCACTGCCCCTCTCACGCTGTGTCCCCCTCCTCTGCCCCGCTGTCACCCTCCTCTGCCCCGCTGTCACACTCCTCTGCCCCTGTCTGCCCGCTGTCTGCCCCGCTGTAACACTCCTCTGCCCCTCTGTCTGCCTGCTGTCTGCCCCGCTGTCACACTCCTCTGCCCCGCTGTCACACTCCTCTGCCCCTCTGTCACACTCCTGCCCCGCTGTCACACTCCTGCCCCTCTGTCTGCCCCGCTGTCACACTCCTGCCCCTCTGTCTGCCCCGCTGTCACACTCCTGCCCCTCTGTCTGCCCCTCTCACGCTGTCTGCCCCGCTGTCTGCCCCTCTCACGCTGTCTGCCCCTGTCACGCTGTCTGCCCCTCTCACGTTGTCTGCCCTGCTGTCTGCCCCTCTCACGCTGTCTGCCCCTCTCACGCTGTCTGCCCCGCTCACGCTGTCTGCCCCGCTGTCTGTCCCTCTCACGCTGTCTGCCCCTCTCACACTGTCTGCCCCGCTGTCACGCTCCCTCTCACTCCTCTGCCGCAAACCAGCCCTAGAAAAAACAAAGAGCACATAAACTTACCAATCCGCGCGGCGCCGGGACCCAGAAGCCTCCTCTCTCCCGCAGCTGTCACTGAATATCGACGTCAGTGACAGCTGCGGGAGAGAGGAGTCTGCTGGGTCCCGGCGCCGCGCGGATTGGTAAGTTTATGTGCTGTTTTTTCTAGGGCTGGCCCACGGCACCCCAGTGACAGCGCGGTGGCACCCCTGGGAGCCGCGGCGCACACTTTGGGAACCGCCGATCTATAGTAAGATCATATGGATTGAACTGACTCATATAATAGGACCGCAGACTTCCACCACGGGTTAATTTATTCATTTATTGCTTTTGATTTATATGAGAATATTTATATTGCATTTTATGTGAGAAATAACTGTGAACCTTGTGAGATGTGGGTAGTTATATTATGTATGCAATGTTTTAAGGTTATTAATTATATAAATTCCACAGTACGATAATGCACTTAACTTATAAATGAGCTTATACCCTCTTGGAAGTTATTGACTTTCTATGTATCTTCATGCCTGCTTTTTTAAAAGTGGGAAATACTATGTATAAACGCATATCTAATTTGTCTAATTTGAAGAATACAATGATAGATTTAGTTTATGTAGGAATGCTATTAGTCGCTCCAGGGATTTACTTGTTAAATGCTCGGTGAAAACAAGCTGGCTGAAATCCAAATAATATATATTGTTTATTGATTTTTTAGTACTTTTCACTAATTCTTTGGAGACTATATTTGTCTACTATGTAAATCTGAATCGTATAATATGGTTAAAAGAAAGATTTATATCTATGTTAAGGTGGAAGCCTCATTAGTTTATAAATAAGCTGTATGCATTTTTATATTTGTCATTTTTCATTGAGAGTGGAGATCATATGTTCATACAAGTTAACCCGTGCATGATACTCATGCATTCTAGTCAAATCAAGCTACTTAAGGTGTTAAAAAGGTTCTGGTCATGCATTTGGGGCTAGGCCAGGCCTCCTCAGGGGAAGAGCGTTACTTCCCGACGTAAGCGCCCTTTTTTAATGTGGTTTTGTCCACATGTCACCACCTCATCATTCTTCTCCATCACCTCATCCTTCATCTTCATCGCCACATCCTTAATCTCCATCGTCTTACTGTTCTAAAACCTCTCGATACACGTTTCTGCTAAACACCTTATCGTTGTGCTCAATCAGTCTTCCTTAAAGGGCAGTATTCATAACCTGCACTTTCACATCACTGCTTCTCCGTACTCGTGAAAATGCGACATACAATTGTCCATGACCAAACACAGGCTCTGGTAAATAAATACC